>NC_064615.1:580055480-580358510 GCF_023898315.1 Schistocerca nitens | reverse complement strand
TAACATTGTTAAAAGCTCTCTCCAACTCTACGAGTGCTATAGTGTTTGTCTTGTGTACATCTATATTCTAATATAAACCATGTGGGTCAGTATTCTTGTATTTAAATTTCTACAGAACCCAGGCTGATCTTCCCCGAGTTTGGTATGTACCAGTTTCTCCATTCTTCTGTAAATAGCTTTTCCAACACTGACTCATTACACTCATAGCTCAGAAATATTCACATTGGTTGGCACCTGCCTTGTTTTGGAACTAGAATTATTATTTCATTTTTCTTTAATTCTGAGAGTATTACATCTATCTCCTGTGTCATCCATACCACATTGCATAGTTCTATCATGACTGGCTCTCCCAAGGATGCCAGTAATTCTGACTGATCATCATCTAGTCCAGGGGCCTTATTCCGATTTTGAGCTCTTAGCACTCCGTCAGATTCTTCTCACAGTATCATACTGCCCATCTCATCTTCATTTACTTCCTCTTCCCTTTCTATTATATTGCCTTCAAGTTAATATACTTGTACAGCCCTTCTATGCATTTCTTCCACCTCTAAGCATCCCTTCTTTGCTTAGTACTGGCTTTCCATCTGAGCTATTGATACTCATACGGCTGCTTTTCTTTGGTCCAGGATCTCTGTAATTTTTCTATAGATGGTATCTGTCTTTCTCATAGTCACATGTCCTTCTCCAGACTCCACCTGTCCTCTAGGTATACCGACATATCCTTTTGCATTCTCTGTCACTCTCACTTTTTGGATGTCTGCATTACCTTAAGCCTGCTACATTTGATGCATTTTTATATTTTCTTCCTTCATCATTTAAATTGAACAACTTGTGTATTATACCAGGATTTATACTGTGCATTGTGCTTTTGCTGATTTGATCCTTTGCTGTCTTCACTATTTCATCTCTCAAAGCTACCCATTTGTCTTCTGTTATATTCCTATTGTGAGATGAAAGACTGGTGGAGCTAGATACATTCTGGTTTGACAGATGATGTGGCATGGTGTGAGTACCAACACAGGTGAGCATAGCCCACAAAAAGGCAGTGTGTTGCACTGTCTGTCTGACCAGCAGACAACACGTCAACCTCTGCTATTGGTGGAATATGCATCCATGAAGCAGGCCGTCTGTCGTACGGGGCTGCAGGTAGTCTGAAGGGTTATGGCAAATGGTCTTCCCTAGTGAGTGTGCATTCCTGGCCCTTGTAGGGTATGAGTGTGCTGCTATGGCAAAAATTAGTTCATGGGTATTGCATAAGTAAAATTCACACTAAAAATATACGGACTAGACAGTGGCACCACATGAAAGGGAAAAATGAAGTGAGGAAGCATGCCTAAACATTAACACTGTAGGTATAATAGTACTTTAGATTATTTTCAGGAGGCAATGATTTACAGTGCTAGAAATTTTTGGAAAATCACGGTTTGTGTGTAGTTGCATTTCACTTTATTAACCCTTTGAGTCTCAATAATACAAAAAAATAATGTTAAATTTTTTTTCATAATTGAGCTCTGTCATCTTAATAAGCAACGAATACAAGAAGAAATTGTCAAAAAGTGGACAGTCAATTACTTTAAGAAAGTGGTTCCACTTTAGAACATAATTTCACATAATTAATATTTATGGCATAATAAGCAATGAATACAAGGAGAAATTGGAAAAAAGTGAATGATCAATTGTTTTAAGGTTGTGGTTTCACTTTGGAACTACTAGGACATACAGTTTTCAACCACCCTTCATTTCATGAGAAATGTTTGAAAGCAATTTTGCATTTTTCCTAGACACAATACCACATCTTGAAATTTCCATTAACTCTCAATTCCTAAAATGAATTATAGTCCGAAATAACAAGCAAAAATGGGGCTAAAATTTAATGAATGTATATCAGAAGTGCAATTTGTACACACTTGATTCTCCTTAGGTTTAAAATAGATAATAGTAAATAATGTTAATTTTGACCATTTCATTGAATAATGTACAAAATTTCCAAAAAGCCAAGGACCTCAGCAGAAACTAATGTAACCACAGAAAAGGCTGGTGAAATTCTAGCCCTAATTTGTATGTAATACTTGCAGCAGTGATAAGTTTCATTCACCCCCCCCCCCCCCTCCCCCCGTTATGATGTTCACATAATGAAAAACCTTATGTTATAATTTTTGATAAGAAAGACAATGAAACTCATGTTTTGTAACAGCTCAATGGAACCAGTGCACAATGTTGAGTCATGAAAAGTGATAATATGTGTAGCTTTCATAGTAACATGTTCAATACATGTAGTTCTATGGGTTTTGATATGACTGATCGAGTTTACATAAGGGCAACAGCCAGGCTGACCAGAGTCGGTTCACTTTGAGAGTTTGGTGAGCAAGGATGTGTGCTGATGACCACTACGTAGGTAATGATTAAAGTGTTCAAAGTTTTTGGGTGGTAAGTGCAGAGACTTGTAGAAATTCAGCAGTAGGAGTTCAGCAACTTAGAGAAGTTTTTGACAGTTGTATTTATTGACTTTAACTCAGAACAGTAGAGGGATGGTAGATTTGGAGAAATTCTGTATAGGTTCAGGACTTTTAAGTATGAACTACAGAATCATGTTTAAAAACTTGTGAAATTTCAGTAAAAATCCATGCACTTTGCAAAGTCATACACAACTGATTTTTTGAATTGTAGCACTGAACAGCAAAGCTGTGCATCAGATTTAGTGCATTCTTTACTGAGCTTACAAATCAATCTGTTGTGGCACTCACATTATTAAGCAAGTTCTCAATAAAGCATTTCAGTTATTGAACAGTACTTGGTTCTGTTACGGAAATTTATTCATTCTACCAACTATAATCCTGTCTGCAATTTAATCAAGTTATAGGATGTTGGCAGATCAATAACAGGGAAATGCGACAGATGTGTTCCTGTGTTCCAGAGAGATGCGAAGCCAATAGACTTTAAATATCAGCCACACACTTAATTTAGCCCTTAGTTTAGTCTCCCCCTCCCCCCCCCCCCCCCAACCCGCGCGCGCGCACACACACACACACACACACACACACACACACACACACACACACACACGGAAGAAGAAGAAAACACTGTGTTAAGTAGAAAAACTTCAGTGCATCACCCTTTCCTCTGTTTCAGTAAATTACTGATTAAAGTTGCCTCTGAAACTTTCAACAACTGGTTGTTCTTTCAATTTATCTACATGTTGTATCTATATTTCTCTCTCTTTCTAATTTATTCGATATAATCTGCAATTATTAACCAATAAATTATGATCAGGGTCCACATCCCAAGAATATGTTGTCAGTTAAAAATACGGGTTTGAAATCTCTGTCATGTAACCTGTCTTAAACCTTCTGGTGTCTCCAAGCTCCTTTCAGGTGTACAAGCTTCCTTTTTGACTCTTAAACCAAATGTTTGCAATGATTAAATTATGTACTGTGCAGAATTCCACCAGGTGATTTCCTCTTTAATTCCTTTCTCCCAGACACTGCTCTCCTACTATTTTCTTATCTTCTTTTCCTACCTTTTCCTACTTTTGAATTCTAGCCTCTCACTGCATTTAAATATTCATCTCCCTTTACAATCTGAATAACTTCTTTTATCTCATCACACATTGTTTCAATCTCTCCATCATCTGATAGACATATAAACTTTTATTATTGTGTTGAATGTTGACTTCATGTCTTCATTGGCTATGGTAATGCATTCACTGTGTTGTTCTTAGTAGCTTAGCTGCTTCCTTGTTTTCTTATTCATTATCAGACCTACATCTTTATTACCCATATTTGATTTTGTATTATTACCCTGCAGTCCTCTGACCACAAGTCTTACTCTTCCTGCCATTGCACTTCACTAATGTCCCCTGTATCTAACTTCAGCTTATCCATTTCCCTTTTTAAATGCTCTAACCTACCTACCTGATTAAGGGATCTAGGATTGCACACTCTGACCCATAGAATGTCATTGTTGATTTTCCTGATGATGATATTCTCCTGAGTGGTCCCTGCTCAGAGTTACAAATGGAGGATTATTTCCCTCCACAATATTTTACCCAGAGGATGCCATCATCATTAAGCTATACAACAGAATTGTGTGCCCTTGGAGGAAAATAACAGATATACTTTTCCCTTGCTTACGGCCATTCACAATAACAACACAGCAAAGCCATGTTGTCTTAATGTTACAATGACATAACAGTCAATCATCCAGACTGTTGAACCTGCAACCACTGAAAAGGCTGCTGCCCCTCTTCAGGAATCATACATTTGTCTGGCTTCTCAACAAATACCCCTCTGTTGTGGTTGCACCTTCTGTATGGTTATCTGCATCACTGAGGCACACAAGCCAACCCCCAACAGCAACGTCCACAGTTCATAGAGGGTTCATGAAAGTGACTTCCCAAAGAAAGTAAAGGACTGTCTAGTGGCACAGGAAAATAAGAGCATCGGAGATTATCTAATAAATAAAAATATGTAAATTATGTATAATCATTCCTATTAGAAAAGTAATCGTCACTCTTTAAGAAATATGTGACACCAAATGTTTTGTATTCTTGACATGCCATATATTATTTTTAGGCTCATGTAAAATGTAATTCTACATGATAAAATAAAAAAAATAAATTAAGTCAGTAAGAAACATACTGCAAAAGTGATACTGTACTTACTATGGTTAAGTATTAAAAGCTTTATCACTTGCTCAATCGTCAAATGAGAGAAATGAATGGTGGAAACTATATGAGAAACCTCGCTTTGTTTAACTATGTTCCATTTATTTATCAAAGTTTACAACAGAAAAGGAAACATTATTTTTACATTGAACTGTGTTTTTATTATTGGCAGCTGACAATATACTTGTGTAATTCTGAATGCTTTTCTCTCCTCCAGTCAGTGTGCCACATCCCTTAATTTTTCTCTTCCTATTTTACTTTCAGCTCTGAAAACAGAAATTGCCAGCACCAAATGCTAAATTGTAATTAAGGAATGATTTATGTACTCTTCTATACTCTCAACACCCAAACATCCAGATGTCAGACACTCAGATCATTACCAGACGCTGTGTGTCGATAGAGTATCAATCAAAATACTGATTTAGTTTGTGCTGTGTGCTGTTGTCCCTTTCACGCAATTTCTGCTGGACAACAGCATACAGCATGAACTAAATTGGTGTTCTGGTTGATACCCTATCAACACGCAAAAGTTTGGTACCGATCTGAGTGTCTGTTATTTGGAGGTTTGGGTGTAACAGGCATACATGCGTAAGTGGTGTGCTAGTTTAGGAAGATGACAATAAATGATGGGACCTGCTGGGAGAGCTATGTGGGCGGTTATAACATATTATACCTAAAAGCTAATGACTACAGTAAAATTCAATGAGCTAATACCTCTTAATCAAGAAGGGTCCTCGCGCAGGGAGGAGACTCTGGACCAGGCAGACCACAAATGGTTTACAGCCTTCGTTTGACATCGTCTGGCAGTACAGGAAACTCGCTTCAGTGACACACTTGGTGGCAAAGAGGGTGCCAAAATAGCCAGGGATAGAAGAGTAATAAGCCCATCTGGTACTCCTGGCATGCACTGCACACAATATTCCAATTGCTGATACCAGGACGACAAACTAGGCATCGGCATCAGGCTTTCTACACCTGTAGTCACTAGAAGCATCTCGAGGAGATGCAGCTCAGGACGGCAGCATGAAAAAATGTGGTAGCACTCATATTGTTAAACGAACTGCAACAGAACACTGAATGCGGGATGACAATTCTGTGGTTCACACATGCTCCGGCGAAATGCCACAGATGACAATGTGAGCCATGTGGTGCTGCGTGGCAAGCTGCTGAGAGCATTGGCGGGGGTGTTGCTTCGTCAGAGTGGAACAAGAGACTGCTTGAGTGACAGTTTGGCATGCCTTGTGTCCAGAAAGCATGGCTGTCTAAGTTCTCCCTCTGGTGGAAGTGTCCAGTGAGGGTTTTGGGGGGCTGGATTGCGGTCTGCGCAGCCTGTCTTCTGCTGCTATAGATGGAGGTGATGGAAGGAGTCCACACACACAGTTCCCCCCTTTTGAGAGGTAAACACCGGTGTCAACCATGCAGAGGGGTGTTTGAACCTGACAGTCATGCTTGCTTGGGGGGGGGGGGGGGCATGCACAGGTTGTCACTGCTATGCTTGTGCTTGTGTTGTGGTATCCAGCAAGAGGAGAAGCATGGGCAGCTCCTGCGTGGGCATTGGTAGCATGTGAAGTAGCATTGCTGCTCCCATGGTGTAAGTGCTAGCGGTGGTGGTGACAACTCTCTGCTGGGACTGGCAGGTGCCTGTGGGGGGCGGAGCACTGTCTATGTCAGCTGGAGACTGCAGGGTAGTACAGTGGTGACATCAAGGTCTCAAGCACTGGAGAGTGTTTCACTCATGTAGTTGGTTTGTAGTGTACCAGAGGGAGCGATGGCTGGTGGTGTGCCGGACATGGCGTCGGGGGGTGGCATCAGCTGGTGGCACATTGGGGACTGCAGAAGGGACGGTGTTGGTCTGCGTTAAATAGGATGTGGTGCTAAAGGTGCTACAAGTGGATCTGGTGACAGGCAGGGGCAACTCCACCTTGATGGTGCTGTGCTTTTTGGCTGGGTGGGGCTTTAGGACATAGGATGCCTTGAGCCTGTCCATTGAGACGTTTGTCATAAATCTGTTCAGGCACATGGAGAACATCATACCCCCACGTTGCAACACCAGGTGCGGGCCCGAATACTGAGTGGGGGTTGGTGATTGGTATGGATCCACCCAAAGCATGAAGTGTGTACATGCTGTGAGGTCAAGGTGAATGAAGGTACCATGCTCACCATGATGTTGTGGATGTGTTGGTCGCAACTGGGACATGTAGCACTGGAGGTGCTGCACGAAATCTGGGATGATGCTGTCAGAAGGGAGTGGGGCCACTTCCAGAAAATTGCAAGGAATGGCGGGTGGCTGTCCATACACCAGCCCAGCAGCAGAAGCTCCCAGATCGGTTATGTGTGCTGTCTGCCGGCCTAGAAGTATCAGACCAGAAGAATAACATATCAGGGCGGGGGGGGGGGGGGGGGCTGTAAGTGTGCAGTGGAACCACTCCACCAAGCCATTAGCTGCAGGGTGATAGCTGATGGTATGGTGGAAACTGGAGCCACAGTTGGCTCTCAGAGATCAGAAGGGGGCCGAGGTGAACTGGTGCCTGTGGTCTGTAGTGAAGCAGAACACCCAGATCCGAAGAAAGGCTGTAGCCACAGTTTTGGCTGAAATATCAGGGATAGGCTGGCCTCCAGCCAGACAGTAAATCTGTAAATAATTGTCAGCAGACATCAATATCCCTTGGTGGAGGGTAGTGGACTGACAACGTCGAGGTGAACGTGTGTGAACCAGTGTTGAGGACCGGGCCCAGATGCTGCAGTCACGTTGGATGCCAGGCCAGATGAAGCATTGTTCCATGAGGCTGGTGGAAGCATGGACGCCTGAGTGTGTGAGGCTGTGGATGCGTTCTAATGCCAGTTTTCGGAAGGTGGGAGGAAGGGAGGGGCTGGGGAAATCATCGGAACCATCACATTATGAAGGGTCCACAAGGACATGACACCAAATGTTATGGTCAGAGGTGGGTATGGATCTTACATGGCTGCTACGGCCAGAGTTCACCTTCCATAGGGCATGGGCCAGGACCGGGTCCTCCTCTTGAGCAGCAGCCAGGGCACTGTAGTTTAAGGGTTGGGTAATGCACACAAGCAACTAAGGCAATCTGCCACAATGTTGTTGATGCCAGCAACATGCCAGATATGGTAGTGAGATGTGCGATATACTTCTGTAGCCTAAACTGTTGAGGTGAGATCTGGTCTATGTCTTTCATGCAAAAACCAGAGGCGAGCGGGTGGGTGGTCTGTAAAGATTATAAAGACACATCCCCTGACTGAATATCAGAAATAGCGGATATCTTTGTGGACTGCGAGCAGGTCATGGTCATGTGAGCCCCAGCAGTGTTGAGTATCAGAGAGCTTAGAGGAAATGAAGATAAGCAGTTGCCAGATGCTGTCCATGTATTGATGTGGACGGCTCGAATAGCCATCCGGCTCGTGTCTGCCACTATTGCAAGGGGGGCATTAGGGTGGTTAGTGGGCCAAAAGTGGTGCGTGGGTAGGTACTGTTTTGTTTTTTCGAAGCTCTCGATCATGGCCTGGGTCCAAAAGACCAGCTTGTTGCCTTTGTTTTTATTGTTACGGTGTGCTGTAGTAAGGGGCTCTTGGGCGGGAGTGGCGTCCTTAAGATGGTGATGGAAAAAGTTGACCATTCCAATGAAACGCCAGAGGCCTTTCAAGGTAGTAGGGTGTGGAAAGTCCGCTACTGCCCTTGCTGTCTCGGGGAGGGGGCGAGAGCCCAGCAGTAGAGACTAGGTGTCCGAGGAATTTGGGCTCGTTCATGCCAAAAATGCATTTTGCCATGTTGAGGATCACTCCAGCTTTCGGTAGGTGGGAAAAAATTTCGCATAGGTATTGGTGATCCTCAGTACGGGCCCTCGCGTAGATGAGTAAACCATATAAACACCCTGGTGCACCCTGGAGGATGTTTGCAGTGCTGAATGTCAGGAATGCACTCTTGAACAGGCTGAAAGGTGTGATTATGGCTGTTCTCTCAATCCCCTATTGAGCAACTATGGCTTCATTGTAGATGTGGGGGATTGGGACCAGATAGCAGTCAGGGATGGTGTGGGCGTTGGGTTTACGGTAATTGCCACAAGGCTGCCAGGAACCGTCCTTCTTGGGGGTGAGGCAAAGAGCTGAAGCCTAAGAGCTTTTGAAGAGTGAATTACGCCACTAGCAAACAGCTCTTCAAATTTGTTTTGTGTGATTTTGCACTTGTGAGGTGGTAGGTGATGTGCCTGCAAAAAAACTGGAGGGGGGGGGGGGGGGGGGGAGCAGAAGTAGTAGTGATGTAATGCATCAGGTCATGCTGAAAATTCTGGTGAGTACTGGGTGGCTGGATGAGTAGGGGGAATTCTGCAAGGAGCTGAGCATATGGGCCTGAAACGGCCAGCTTTATCACAGCCATGCACTTGGCGGGCCAGAAGCTGCAGGCGATGGTCCTACTGGAGGTGCTGTCAACTAAATGGTGCTTCACTACATTGGCCAGCAGGCTGTAGTGGCTGAGGAAGTCAGCCCTTAGAATGTGGTTGGTAACGTCTGTGACTGTGAATGCCCACGGGAGTTAGCACTGGAAGTCTAGGTAGCACTGGAAGTCTAGGTAGCACTGGAAGTCTAGGTAGCACTGGAAGTCTAGGTAGCACTGGAAGTCTAGGTAGCACTGGAAGTCTAGGTAGCACTGGAAGTCTAGGTAGCACTGGAAGTCTAGGTAGCACTGGAAGTCTAGGTAGCACTGGAAGTCTAGGTAGCACTGGAAGTCTAGGTAGCACTGGAAGTCTAGGTAGCACTGGAAGTCTAGGTAGCACTGGAAGTCTAGGTAGCACTGGAAGTCTAGATGAAGCGGGTATGTACCCTGTAAGTAGGCATGACTGAATTGTTGGAGGCATGATGAGGAGGGGAGAGCAGGGACTGGGGTTTAGGAGTAGTTTGTGGAGGAATATAGATAAGTCAGAGCTGGTGTTTGTGAGGTAGTGGGCAGGGGAACTAGTGTCATATGAACAGTCACTGCAAAGTGGTACAGCAACTAGGCGTGCCTACTGCTGGTGGCTGTCATGGTCTGGGGTTCAACAGCAGGATGGTCTATTTTGGTTGTGTTTTAACCAAACCTCTGATGGTACCAACAAGCTGTGCCTGGGTCACGGTGGTTGTGGTTGTCGGGGAGCAGTTAGAACCATGCCCGTGGGGGTGGCTGTTTTCACCTGGGCCACCATAGCATGTGTGTGGGTGGTCAGCGCCTGGTGGTGTATGTGTGAGGTGTAGATGGTTGACACTGGCAGTAAGTGCTGCCATCTTGGAACTCAAGAGCATCAGAATCTGGTAGAGGTTGGGGGCCTGTGTGCAGGGCAGAGGGTCATTAGCGGCAGGCAGCATGAGTGATTCTGCTGCATACAGAGGCTTGGGGTGGGGTGGTAGGGGTGGGTGAATAGCTGGCCAGAGCCACAGCGTGTTAGCATTCTGCACTGCAGCTGAGGCAGGGAAGCAGTTCAGGGTTTCGAAGAGTTTATCGGCCAAGACCGTTGCATCGCCTAACGATAAAGAGACGCATGAGGCCAGGGCAGCCTGTATGGAGGCAAGAAGGTGAACAAGCCAGCAGTTTAGGAGCAGGCATACAGGGAGGATGAGGAGTGATCGGATAGGATCCAGGAACAGGCGAGTGATCGGATGTGATCCAGGAACAGGGACGGACGCATGTTGATACACTGCTTGGATGATAACGAATTAGAAGCACATTGCAGCTGCAAGGGCGTGTAGCTTGATATGATATCTTCTTTAGATTACTTTAGTTGCTGGAGGCAGGTGAGTGTGAAATAACATCCTGGACTTGAGTGGCAGTGGTCGGGTCTAGGTGGCCAACAACCATCCTGAATGTCATTGCATCGCTCGTGATACAGCAACCTTTGAAACCTACCTTGATAAAACAAACAAAGGCATGAATCTTGTGGGTTGAAAGGGGGGGGGGGAGGGGGGCAAGTGAGCAGCAGGGTGACCAGGGGGATTGTCTGCAGAGTTGGCTTGTGCTAGTGCTAGGCGTGCTGCCCCACTGGCCAGCTGATTCAAGTGGTTCTGTAGTGGTTCTGTAGTGGTGACAGTTGCATGTGGTGTTCTGACACCTCCGAAAGCTCAAGGGCGCTAGGGGGGAGGGGGGGGAGGGCAGTGGTAATAGGGGGCTGCTGGCTAGAGAGGCCATCAGGCGTAACTGTCGTATGGATGAGAACTTGTGGCAGTGACATTGTGACTTAACCGTGCAGGCATCATGTCGCAGTATGTGGGATGGTACTGATAAGCAATACTGGGGAGAAGAAGATACGTGGGACACCCATGGACCACGCAATACAATCTCCACCAACTTTTGTTGCAGAAAGGGGTGTTCAATATGCCAAATGGCAACACTGGCTTGCCAGATGTGTGGCTGTCAGCTGTGGGAGGGGCATAGAGGTCCATACGATGGGATGGCATACACAGATGTGCATGGGGAGGGATGAAGAAGGGGAACAGTGGTGCCCACGAAGGGAGGGCATGGCTGGAGGGGTTTGGGAGGGGAGCTGTGATAAGTGTGGAGGGGTGAGGTGTCTGAAAGTTTGGAGAAGGCACAGGGCAGGTGGAGGTACGACTGAGATGCCTCCAGCCAACCTAATGGGAGCTGATTTTGCGGCCATGTGGGGTGTGCTAATTGGAATAATAAAACAGAAGACCAGCATGTTTTGGTAACGAGACTTGGTGCTTTGGTTTAGAGGGGGTCACCAGTGAAGAGACAATTGATGTAGGGGGTTTCAAAAAGGACTTTACAACTTTAAAATAAAAAATCATATAAATTTATTGAAAGGAGATATAGAGCTGGGTTTAGTGTTATTTTGTAGGAAAATCCCCTATGTCTGACAGGAAGGGGGGGGGGGGGGGGCAGGGTGGTGCACCATCTTGCATAAGATAAAAATTTTGTTCTTGGTCATCCTCATCAATCTGTGGTATCAAAAATTGTTTAACCTATCCAGGTACACCATCCCATTGATGGTTCTCTCATGGAAAAAAAGGGGCTGTACACTTCGTTCTTGCTCAATGCACAAAAAACATTCAGTTTAGGGCTATCACGACTATGTTCAATATTTGATGTAGAGTTTCACTGCCCCAAATCCCACAGTTATGCGTGTTATCCTTCCCACTTAAGTGAAAAGTTGACTTGTCAGAAAAGATGATTTTGTCCATGAACTGTTCATCCTCATGTAATTGATTTAACATACACACACAGAAATTCTTGTGATCAATCTTATCAGTGTCTTTTATTGCTTTTGCGTTTGTCAATCTGTACAGTTTCAAATGCAAACGGTTTCTCAACACACACCAAACAGTTGTATGTGGGATTTGCAGTTCGCGAGATGCATGCCGGGTTGATTCCATAGGGCTGTTGATATAGCATTGTCTCACTCGCTCAATGACGTCATCAGATATGCTTGGATGACCTGATGATTTCCTGTCTTACCGAGCACCTTGTTTCTATAAAACATTTATGCCACTCATAAATTGTTGGCCTACTAGGAGGATCTTTAGCACACTTGGTACGGAAATTACACTGAACTGTTGTCACTGACTTTGATTCTTCAAACCAAAACACACAGCTAGCACACTCGGGTCCAGTGAAGGCAGCCATCTTTAACACAACTGCTGCTACCCCTCCTTACAGTGCAATTCGGCACTAGCGAAATACACGAGATAAAACTTGATGTATTTTCCTACAAATTGACACTATTTCACCTCTGTAGATACTATGAATTAATTTATATGAGTTTTCAAAGTTGTAAAATCCTTTTTGAAATACCCTGTATTATATCCAAAAGCTCATCAGGGTGGAACAAGTGACTGCTCGAGTGATGGTTTGGCGTGCCTCATGTCTGGAAAGCATGGCCATCTAAGTTCTCTCCCTACTGGAAAGGACCAGCAAGGATTTTGGCGGGCTTATTTCCGGTCTGTGCAGCCCATCATCTGCTGCTACAGATGGAGGCAACAGAACGAGTCACAACAGTAGTGTCTATTTTTACACCAAGCAGCCCTGCCACAGTACTTCAATTACAATGATTATAGTAGCATCCTGTTAGCCTTCACTTCCTACTTCCAGTAACTACAGTTACAAACTCAGACACAGATACCACAACATGAGTCTTCTCCATCTACACCCATTGGCTGCAGACCACTGTGGAGTGCATAGCAGAGGATACTTTCCACTGTACCAGTTATTACAGCTTCTCCTTGTCCCATTCATGTGTTGGAGTGTAGGAAGAATGGTTGCTTAAATGTCTCTTGATACTGTAATTAGTCTAATCTTGTCTTGATAATTCCTAAGGAAGTGTTACATAGGCATGTGTAGTGTACCCTAGTTTCCTCACTGGTTTTAGAAACTTGGAAGGATATAATGTCTTTTACCAAGTGATTATACTTTCATTTTCTGTGCACAAATAAAATAATTTTTAATAAGTATTATGTGTAATATTAAATACATTTTGTTTCCTATGTATACATTAGACTCCTGTTTTGTAGAGTAATTGACAATCTATTTTTCTAATATGAAAATTTCCATATTACTCCATTATATTTCCCTTGTGACTCAATAAACATATACATAGCACACTATATAACTCAAGTGCATAACCGTTGTGTTCAAGAGTTTACTGTTATTAGTTGATCCAGGTTCAATGTCGTGTGTAAACAAACGTGAATGTGAAGTGCTTGAGCTGCCATAGGAAAGTTATACTGAAGTAGAGAACAGCTGTTTGATAGATGGCTTTATTGGGGGTGATGTAGTGGTATGAGAAATGTTGATTTAAGTGATACTCTTCCATGGTATTGCACAATCTGTGGATGACTCAGAACAGAAGGGAAAAATTTGAGCCCTTAGAGAAGAGATTGCCAGTGCTAGAAAAAAACTGGAAAGGTTAAAGGAGAAGAGGGGTAAAAAGAAGTGGAAAGTGGTAGCTGGAACAGGGGCCATAGGGAAAGAACAGTATCAGGAATCTTTGTCATTGGCGAACGGGGAAAGGACAATTACTGAGATGATACCAAATTGTTACAGGGGGACATTGACACTCTTGGGCACATCCTTGTAGTCACTTATATGAGGGAAGCACCCTTTTTTAGGGTAAATTCCAATTTAGGTCCACAGTATTAAAAGAAGTACGTATGAGGTCTGTACAAAAAATTCCGGAACATTTATAATTTTGCGCCAATGCTGTTGGCATCTGTGCACATGCCTGTGTTTAATGTGTAACTGCTGGAAGTTTCATTGTTGTAAGTCAGTTAGTTATTGTTCAGTGCTGTATTGAGATGAACATTGTGTTGCACAGTTTGTGAATTTCAAGATGGCAGAGTTAGAAGAGCAATGCATCTGCATTAAATTTTGCTTGAAAACCTTTACAGAGACACACCAAATGATGAAGGGAGCCTAAGGTGATGAGTGCTTAAGCTGTACTTGCTGTTACGAATAGTTCACATGCTTTAAAAATGGCTGGACAGGAGTTACAGAGGACCCTCATTCAGGATGCTCTTTGATGCCTACCAGTGACACTCATGCCAAGAACGTCAGCGAAATTGTGCATGGCAATCGAAGACTGACTGGCAGAGAGATTGCAGAAGAATGTAACATTTCAGATGGATCATATCATGAAATCATAACACAGCACCTTGGAATGCATCATGTTTCCACTAAGTTCGTCCCATGGCTCAGGTCAGTTGTGAGGTCAGTTTTCTTTGACATGGGATATATTAGTTCATCATGTTGATATGCCTGGGAGAAAATGTGAGAAGGAAACAGCCTGAAATATGGCGAGACAATTCGTGGCTCTTGCATCATGATAACACACGTGTACATTCATCCCTGTTGGTGCGTGACTACTGCACAAAAAATGACATCACAGTGCTGCCTCATCCTCTGTAGTCCCCAGTTATGGCCCCTGGGGGTCTTTTTTATTTCGAAAGTTGAAAACCCTGTTGAAAGGACGAAGATTTGCAATAATAGACAAGGTAACAGAAAATTCACAAACGGCACTTCGCATGATCCAGCATTAAAAGTGGTGCATCAATTGTGGAGGAGACTATTTCAAAGGAGACCATGCACAATAAGTAAAAGGTAAGCACAGAAAATTCTTGTGGACAAAGTTCTGGAAGTTTTTGAACAGGCCTCATATAACTGAAAACACATGAAGATAAAAAGTAAATCAGAGTACAGTGTGTTAACTGTAAGACGGCAGAGTTGTGAGGGGAGTGCGGGGAGAGGAGGAAGCAAGCATTGGCTGGCGAGGGGAGTGGAGCCGTTGGGGAGGAGGGGGGGGGGGACCATGCCTACCAGTTGCAGTGCTGGCACTACAAATTGCGCGTCATTCTTACACGAAAGCAGACGAACGGCTTGGAAGTAAAACTCGCTTTAAATGTTGTTGTTCGTAAACGAAACTGAAATCCTCATGTACATTAAAATTTATATATATATAAAGGAATGTATGTATGTTTGTCTACTATGCTCTCTCAAACCATTCATTCGATAATTTTGCGAGCATCGCTACGTAATATTGGTTTCCTTCTAACCGTCGGCCTATCCGGTAGGGGTTTTTGGCGACTCCCGAGATGGGCCAGCAACTGCCTCTTCACTCATTTTGATAATGTTTAGCACAACTCCACAATAAAAACACGCAGAACAGTACAGCGCAAAACAATAACGAAGCAGACAACAATGGCTACCTTGTACAACACAGTCAGCTAAGTAATGTTGGCAACAGTCGAAACTGCGTGCCTACCAAAGCCTCGCGACGTTTACAGACTTCTACCGATTCAGGACTAGGGAGAGGTCTGCCATCTAAAAGTTTACACACTGTAAATATTTTGCATCAAATTACCATTTCGTGGTTAAAAAACAAAATCAATATGCTTAAAAAACAAAATCAATGTACTTCTGGTTTCTTTAGACGAACTGCAGCCTGCAAATCATGTAGCTATAATATACATTCCTGAATGTCATTTGAAAACAGACACAGGAATGCTGAATACGAATGGGTATCCAGTTACAGCAGGTCAAGTACAGAGAGAGGAGGAGCTGTCAATTGCAATAGGAAAAAACATTGATACTGACAGATTTTGCAGTTATCAGAATTTTTGAAGCTTAAGCCACAATATCAGATTTTCATGGAAGGTCAATAATAATAGTCACAATACATAGCGTTCCATCCGGTAATTTTGAATTAATTATGAAACAGCTTGATGAATTATCAAACGTCTTCACTTCCAAGCACAATGAGGTAATATTTAATACAGATTTAAATTAAAAATTTTTAAACCATACTTATTGTAGAGTTATAATTGGGCATACTTTTACACATGTTGCTGAGTCGATATAATGTTGTAATTTATAATATTAGAAGTCAAGACTACTTGATGTGAATAATTTATTTCATGACCAGTTTCAACAGTAACTAGCTGTCATTCTTGGATTATCAAATCTCCCAGAAATATCATTGCACATCAATCTTGTTGAGATACTGAAATCATGCTCCAATTATTGAAAGATAGTTCCAAATTGGTTTGTCAAATATATAAAACTTGCTAAATAAAAGATCCATAACACCAATAATGAGTACAGGAGCAAAAATAGGTACATCAGTAAAGATGATGTGTGGACAACAAATCAGGAACTGTGTTTGCTTCCTGAGTTGTCGTTGATGCATCATCTTTACTAATGTTCATGTTTTTGCACCTGTACTGCTTATTGAAGCTCTGGATATATTATTTAGCAAGTTTTATGTATTTGACAAACCAGTTTGGAGCTGTATTATTATAAATCGAGCATGTTCTCAGTGTGTCAACAAGACTGATATGTAATAATATTTCTGGGAGATCTGAGAATGACAGCCAGTTATTGTCAAAACTGATCATGAAATAAACTATTTCACATCAAGCTATCTTGGCTTCTAATATTAGAAATTTTAATTGAGTCCCTTGTTGTCACATACAATCTAGCTCCCTTCATACATTTTTGCAAAAAGAGTTATGGGAAGCAGCAGCACTGCTATTGGCACCATTATTACACATGCACCAAGACTGCGAAGTCATAGAGTAATTCCCATATAATTAAGTGGCCTCTAAGGCTATGACGATCATCTGCTGATGTTGAATATCTGAATGGATAAAATAAACAAAAGTATGAAAGGACTTCAAAAAGAAAGTTACACTTAACTGTGACAACCAACTAACTTTCATTGGATGCTGCACTACACTTGAAAGTGTCACACATACATGACATTATTTTTCAACACAATCACCAAATCTCTGTGCACAATGGCAAGAACATTCTACCAGTCATTCAATTCCTCGATGAAGGGGTCTGCTCCTTCGCTACACAGATCCTCATCAGTGGAAAATCTCTTCCTTCTCAGATGTTCTTCCAGCTTGTCAAAAGGGTGGAAATCTCATGATACAAGATTTCCTTTTTTCCCAATAAGCATTAATTACATATGTGCAGCCTTGGTCAAACTGTTGGCACCACTACTGGATGTGACATTGCATTTGGTCCCTATACTGCCAGAATTTTGTAGTGAATCTGTGTGCAATTTTTAAACGTTTTGCCCAGAAGAATCATACTGTCCCATGTACTTAGACTTTACAGATGTTTCGAGTTGCTGAGCCATTTCAGTCACACACTGCGATGCACCTGTTCTCTGTGCCATAGTAGAACTGTGCCTGCAAAAACCCGGAACACGTACTCCCTTCTGACAAAGGGCCACACTTGTTGCACAACGGTCTTAGTGTGGCATGACATGTGTAACTTACTTTCTGATGCCTCTATGTAATTGGAAGACTGTATGGGTAATAAATGAAAAAGAAACTGTAGAATTCAAGAATCTGCAAAATATAGACTGGAGAGATGTGCTCAACACCCTGCGTAAATGAAAAATATAATGTATTCTGTAAAATAGGAATAGTCTACTTTGAAAACTGTTTTCCTAAGAAATTAACTATTGGAAGCCAATTAAAGGCACCTAGACACTGCATTCCAAATGGAAAGAAAATATCATGCAAAACCAAGAGGTTACTGGGATTTTCTGTGACCTTTCAAAAGTCTTCGACTGTATGAATCACACCATTCTCTTAAGTAAATTAGAATTTTATGGTGTCACCAGCAGTTCTGCGAAATAGTTCAAGTCTTACCTAACAGGAAACAGTGGATCTCATTGCAAAATACTTGTGGAGTAAGCAATCAGTCGTCATAGGATTGGGAATTAATTGCATGTTGCGTTTCCTCAAGGCTGCATTTTGGGTCTATTGCTTTTTCTTGTGTACATTAATGACCTCCCGTCTGCTACATTCCCAGATGCTAACATTGTTTTGTTTTCATGTGATAGAAACATTGCAATAAATAGCAAGTTAAGAATAGATTTACAAATTGCTGCTAATCAAATTTTCACTGACATTAATAAATGGTTTAAAGCTAATTCACTGTCATTAAAGTGTGAAAAGACCCACCACACGCAGTTCAGAACCTGTAAGAGATTTACTTCTAGCATGTGTATAACATGTGAAGACATGCAGATCGAAGAGGTTGACAGTATTAAATTTCCGGGGTTACAACTTAATAATAAATTCAATTGTAGAGGCCATACAACAGAATTGCTGAATTGCCCAAACAAGTGTGTATCTGCAGTGAGAATTATGTCAGCTGTAGAAGACACAAATATAATTTTTTTTAAAGAAAGGCATACTTCACTTACTTTCATTATATTATGTCATATGAAATCATTTCTCAAACAATGAAACATAATAAGTAAAAAATGTTAAGTTTCTGGGGCTACAGATAGAGCAAAACCTTGATTGGAAAACTGATTACTCAGAATTAGCCCTGTTCCAGCTATATTTGCAGTATGCATCATTGCAGCTAAAGGCTATTTGAAAATGACAAAACTAGTTTATTCTGCATATTTCCATTTACTAATAAGTTATGTAATCCTTCTCTTGGGGAATTCAGAGCACAGGATAGTATTTTCAATATGGGGGTGGGAGTGGGTGTGTTTGTGGTTCCCACTGCTTTTTACATCTGTTTTTTAAACTTCCACACCTTACTTTCTGTCTCATCATTCGGGGACAGGTAAAACAGCAGATTAAATAGGTTTTCAATGCTATATGAGGTATGGAATTGATCTGAAGGCACCGCTGTGGATTGGGGCCCATTGTTTGAGATGATGGTTCACAAAAGGCCTTTAATGGTGCAAATATGGACTAACACGTTAACTGTGAAGTCTGTTGTGATGGATGCCATGCTGACCACATATGGGTTGGTAGAGAAAGCATTCATGACATTGCACCACATAGAGCCCAGAAAGGGGCACAAAAAGTCCAAATGAATGCGGTCCCATGGGTGACAGGGGCAGGGCCAGAGGGCGAAAGGTTGGCGTGGAGCGGCCTGATGCCAGGTGCAAGTGGAACAGCTGCGCACTATGGTTTCCATGTGCTTGTTGGGACACAGCCAGTAAGCATGTTACCATGTGAGATGCATCATCCAAGATATTCCCCACTGTTCACAATGGAGGACTTGTAAAATGTGAGGCTGCAGTGTGGTCAAGATGATGACACAGTGAGTATTTGCCTCAGGATAAATCAGGTGGACATCGATAATGATCACCAGGTGGGCAAGGTAAGCCCAGACCATTTGCTCCAAATTGGCATCCCCAAAAAGTATGTGGGCCATTCAAAAAGCACATAGTACATGATCTGCTGTAAGATGGGGTCATGGCACATGTTTGCAGCATCCGAGGTTTGTCACCATTCCACGTCTAGATGGAAAAACAAAATTTTCTGCTGGTTAAAACTTAGGTTGGATCCCGCAGGTCAGCAAGATAGAGCTGTATTTGTGTGTTGTGCTGGAGGCTTGTACTTTATGGTATAAGTATAGGAGCTGAGGAAAAGTGCCCAGCACTGGAGTCACTGTACTATGCTTTTCAGAAGACTTGAGTGTGGTGCAAGTGTAGGCACCAGCAGCTTGTAGTTCATAATTAAAGTGAACTTAGTCCCAAACAGATAGACATGATACTTGTTAATTTCAAAGACAGTTGCTAAAGCTTCTTTTCCTATCTGCAAGTAGTTCTTTTGAACACCTGTCAGTGTCTTTGATGCATAGGCAGTTGGTTGCTCGGTACCATCTTCTCGCCCATGCACCAGCACTGCATCAGTGCTATATGGAGAGGCATTTATGGCCAGAACCAATGGACGTGATGGGTAAAAGGATGTAAGGCAGGATGCTGAGCGCAGCATACGCTTCAGCTGAGTGAAAGTGTACTCTAAGGCACACATCCATTTGTACTGAATGCCTTTCTTCTACAAGTGGTTCAGTGGATACATAATATGGATTACTTGCGGAAGGAACTTAGAATAATAATTCATCTTCCCCAAAAAAAACTTGCAGCTTTTGACGTTTGCCTGCTTTATTTCTTCGTTGATAGTCCTCGGTGTCGACATGCTGCATTTTTATACTGGCTGAAAAATGGGTGCTGGAAGTTCAACACTGATTACTGTAAATAATGTAGCCAACAGTTGCACAGTTGCTTTTCACAGTTCTTCACTGTTCACAACCCCATAATATTACACAGTTATATCACCAGTTCACTATTGGTTAACTTTTGATAAGCCTCATTAATAGTTTGCAGGCAAATGCCAGCATACTGCTACAATAGTTTACCGTTGAACATCTATGAACAGTAAAAACCTAACCACACAGTTCTTGCAGAATAATATGGTACATGTGACACTATTGAACAGGCAGTCATTATTTTAACACAGGGCCTATTTATGTTACACTTGTGGCGCCTATGAGATCGACACCAGTATCGATCTCAGCATCATCTTTGACCTAAGCAAAACATTATCTTTGTGTAGTTGCGCCATCCAGTTCTGTGTAAACCTTACTTGTGTGAAGATGTGAATAAATGAACTCCTGATTATAAGGTGTTGTTTGGTGTATCTCACCCGAGCATCCACCTCACTTCTAAGCTCCGGTGTCATCGAACCCTCTGCCAGCAGCTAGTCTATGCCCATTCATATGACACCCAAGAAAGACGGGTCCTGGCGCATGTGCAGAGACTACCGTCGACTAAATGCACGAACAATTATGGACACCTACCCCATACCCAACATTGCCAACTTTACCAGTTCCCTCGCAGGTGCGACCACGTTCTCTGTCATTGATTGCAAACGGGCCTACCACCAGATCCCCATGGCTCCTGAAGACATTGAGAAGACAGCAATCACCACCCCAGTCGGGTTATTTCAGTTTTGATTCCTGCCCTTCGGTCTGAAAAACGCAACCCAGTCCTGGCAGCTATTCGGACTAAAATTCTGCTTTGCATATCTTGATGACATTCTTGTGTTCAGCTCCTCTGTTGAGGACAACATTCGACATGTGCAAACACACTCGCGGCAGCAGGCATCGAGACCAACAAGGACGAATTGCAGCTACATCAACCCGCTGTCACTTTTCTTGGTTTTTCGGTCTCTGCCGATGGCATTCACCGCCCCCTGACAAAGTACAAACAATACTAAACCTACCCAGACCTTCGTCATTCAAAGAGCTCCGGTGCTTTCTGGGGATGGCCAATTATTATCGCCGTCATCTACCTCGGGCTGCGGAGATTCAGGCTCCACTGATGGACACCTTGGCGGGCACCAAGACTTCTGGATCTTGGCCCGTTCCATGACCCCTGCTATGACTGCACTCACTGCACTCAAAAATCTTCTTGCCGAGGCCTGCACCATTGCGCATCCTTATCCCAATGCGCAGCTTTTCATCACAACAGACGCGAGCGATACTGCCATCAGTGCTGTCCTTAGCCAGACAGTCGACGGCCAACCTTCGCCTCTGCAGTTCTTCTCGTGCAAGCTCACCAATGCACAACGAAAATATTCCGTGTTTGACAGGGAGTTGCTCGCGGTCTACAAAGCGATCAAGCATTTTAAGTCCGACGTTAAGGGATGCCCTTTCTATGATTTAACAGACCACAAACCCCTGGATGCGGCCATTTCAAACCCGCCAGCTGATTCGCCTCCTCGCCGTTTCAGATACATGGACTTCATATCTCAGTTCACCACCAGTGTCAGACACATAAAGGGTGCTGACAATATAGTTGCTGATTTCCTTTCACGAGTTGACGCCGTTCATTCACTGTTAGACCTCTCTGAACTGGCTAACCTCCAACCTGCTGACGAGGACACACAAAACCTGATTTCAGACTCTGCCTCTTCACTACACTTCGTCCGCACCACCTTCCCTGGCATTTCTGGTGAGATCTGGTGTGACGACAGTACGGGCACATTACGCCCCCTCATCCCTAACACGCTCCGTCGAGCTGTCTTCAATGCACTGCATAATTTAGCCCACCCCGGTGTTCGTGCGTCCGCCCGCCTCATAGTGGAGAGCTTTGTGTGGTGAAATGTCAACAAGGACTGCCAGCAATGCGTACGCTCCTGCATCGCGTGCCAACGCTGCAAAGTACACAAGCACACGTCACCCCCCCTCCCCTTGGCACCTTTTTGATCCCTCCTGGGCATTTCCAGCATATTCACATTGACATTGTCGGCCCTCTCCCCCCCTCTAATGGCTTTCGTTATGTTCTCTCGTCTATCGATCGAACAACTCACTGGGTCAAGGCTGTCCCCCTCCCCAATATCACGGCAGAAACTGTTGCTCTAGATTTCGGCGAGTCACGGGTATCGCGTTTCGGATGTCCAGCTATCATCACGACTGACCAGGGCAGACAATTTGAGTCTGCCCTGTTCAACAAGATTTGTAACATTTGCGGCATCTGGTGCATCCATACCACAGCATATCACCCGCAAAGTAACGGGCTAGTCGAGTGCTGGCACAGCACTTTCAAGGCGGCTCTTCGATGCCATGACTCTCTTTGGATGGAGGCCCTTCCCCTTGTGCTACTCGGCATTCGTGCGATCTATAAGGAAGACCTCAAAGGCACAATAGCCGAGTTTGTATATGGCCAGAACATCGTTCTCCCTGGCGAACTTGTGAGCCCTTCCACTTCTCTCCCTCAGTCTGACTTACCTACCTTCATGGACCGCGTTAGACGCCACTTCATCAACCTCCACATCCCTCCGCCCACCAGCCATTCCCACCCTAAGGTTCACATCCCGAAATCTCTGAACAATTGCGAGTATGTCATTGATATTGCAGTCATAGGATACTATGTTTTTTCCTTTTCTTATTTCTTTTTGTAAAGTATATAATTTTACATTTCTGAACAAGACGTGTTTCCAATCTACAGTGTCAATTCACTGTGCTAGATTATATGTAGTTTTTGTCCCACAGATTCATAGTGAGGAGATCTTCTAGGAAGTAGAACATGTCATAAAACATGAGTGCGTAATATATACAAAAAAAAAAAAGAAAGAGGTATTCTGATGTCTCTCCCACAGGTACCTCATGAATTGTCAGCATGGATATGGAATAAATCAAAAAACCTTAAACATATTCTGATTTAAGAGATAATTACACATCTGTAACAAAACATGTAAATGTAAAACACAATGACATGCATATGATAATTATTAGGTCATTGAAGTTACATGTCATCAAAGAGAAAATCAATTTCCAATACTTATTTGCATCAATAACATCACGCACAAAAGTTGTACAGAAATAAGATTTTATGTTAACACACACGTTATTCAATAATATTAATAATATACACACATTAGCCAGTTCTACTAAGAAATCAGAATGCAGCCTATTATAAATTCCTGTCCTGTGCCAACCTCTTCATCTCAGAGTAGCACTTGCAACCAACATCCCCAGTTATCTGCTGGACACATATATTCCAATTTCTATCATCCCCTGCAGTTTTCACCCTCTGCAACATCTTCAAATACTGTGAAAGTCATCTCTTCATGTCTTAACAAATATCCTATCATCATTTTTTCTGCCAGTGTTTCCCAAATGTTCTATTCCTCACTGATTTGCAGATAACCTCCTCAGTTCTTATCTAACTAGTCCATCTACTTTTCACCAAACTTTCATTTTCTCCTTTTCTGGTTTTCCCAAAATCCATGATTAACATCCATTCACTGCTGTAATCCAGATGTCTGAGATCAGCAATTCGGTCAGTCATGTTGCAGTAACCATGTGACATCCCTGCTAGTTGGTGTGCAGGATCACTGACTGCAGAAGCTCCACCTCTGCTGACACCGTTGTGCTAGCAGGGGCAATGCCCAGTAGCCTGGTTGCAGCAGATGAGACATGGGGATTGATCATATAGTTCCATGACCAGTGCCTGCTGTCTGGCTGTGGCCTTGTCACTGTTCTGGGCACATATCTTCTGCTCCAAGTTCTGTTATAATTTTATCCCACTGCAATCTCTCCTTCCCACTTAAGAAATCAGACCCTGGACTTCGGCTGAAACATAGTCGCTCATTTATTTACACTTTATATATATCTCACGTTTTCCACTTTCACTCCCAGTGCCAGTTTATCTTTTTCTTATTGTTCACTCTACCACTTAGCTCACATCTGAGTCTCTAGGTTAGTTTTGTTTTCACTAATTCATTTCACTCACTAAGCCTGAGTCTCTGGTATCAACATGACTACAATGGACCCACAGGTTAAAGGAAGGTAGAGGTGGGATTTGGGCAATTCTAGACTGAGGTGGCAGTACACAATACTTATTGTATCAGTGTTATGCAAGTGGCTGATACACTGGTTCCTATGGTTATGAGTCAGTCGTATCATCTGCTCAGTTTGGTCGCTCACTTTGCTGCAGCCATGTGATGTTCCCATTCGCTAACAAGCAGTAGCATTAACAGCACAAGTGGCACCTCTACTGATGTTGCTGTATTAGCAAGGGCAAAGACTGAGTAGTTGGTTCTCTGGATGCAGCCTCATTGCTGCTCTGGGCTCCATCTCTTCTTCTGCAAGTTCTGCTATAATTGTATCACGTTGCAATACCTTTCCTCCCATCCACTCTCTCTTCTTCATTTAACTGTGGAATTGCACTTGAATTCTTAATCTTATCAGCATTTACTGAAGATTGTTTTGATTTTTCTATATCTTGAACCAGGCCATCCAATATCCATTTCCTTTTAGTTTCTCTGAATTTTTCCTACAGTTATTTCACCTAGATTTCTATGCAGTTCCTATTCATTTCATTCTTAAATCACCTGTTTTGCTGTATAACTGTCTTTCCCTGAACAATTTTGTACTTCATTCCTTCACTGATAAAATGAAGTATTTGTTCTATTATCCAAGGTTTCTTCACAGTCGCCCTCTTTGTATCTACATTTGTCCAACCAGCTTCTGTGATTGTCCTTTTTAGAGATGTCCATTCATCTTCAACTGAACTGCTTATTATTGTATTCATTGTTGCCATATCTACAGCCTTAGAGAACTTCAAATGCACCCCATCATTTCTCAGTACTTCAGTATGTGACTTCTTACCACACTGATGGTGACTCTCTTAAACTTCACTCTTCTCTTCACCATTACTAAATTATGATTTGAGTCTAGTCCCCTTACAATTCAATAGCAGGTTTCAGAATCTCTATCTGACCATGGCATAATGCAGCTGGAACCTTTCTGCATCTTCAGGCCTTTTCTGAGTATACCTGCTCCTCTTGTGATTTTTGAAGAATGTATTCACTATTACTAATTGTTTTTACAATAAAACTCAATTAGTCTTTCTCCGCTCTTATTCCTATTACTGAATCAATATTCTCCAGTAACTCAGTCTTCTAGTCCCCCTACTACAACATACCAGTCACACATGATTATTAGATTTTCATCTATCTTTTGATACTGAATTAAAAGTTCAATATAACCATTTTCTTTCTTTATCTGTTATTCTTCTGCTAGTGAGGTTGCTATGTGTACCAGAACTGTTGTTGTTGGCATTGGTTTCTGAAAAAGATACTCCTATAACTGAACTGTTGACAATAACTCACTCTCTTCCCTAATTTCCTGTTCGTGATGAATCCTACTCCCATTACACAATTATCTGCTAGTGTTGATATTACCGTGTGTTCATCTATGATCTTATTTGCATATCCCTCTACTGACTGCACTCTATCTAGGTTGAGTATCTGCAGTTCCCTTTTCAGATTTCCTAGCATCCCTACCACACTCAGACTTATAGAATGTTGAAACTTCCTGGCAGATTAAAACTGTGTGCCAGACCAAGACTCAAACTCAGGACCTTTGCCTTTCGCGGGCAAGTGCTCTACCATCTGAGCTACCCAAGCATGACTCACACCCCGTCCTCACAGCTTTACCTCCGCCAGTACCTCGTCTCCTACATTCCAAACTTCTGCAAGGTTTGCAGGAGAGGTCTACCATCTGAGCTACCCAAGCACGACTCACACCCCGTCCTCACAGCTTTACTTCCACCAGTACCTCGACTCCTACATTCCAAACTTCTGCAAGGTTCGCAGGAGAGCTTCTGTGAAGTTTGGAAAGTAGGAGACGAGGTACTGGCAGAAGTAAAGCTGTGAGGACGGGGTGTGAGTCGTGCTTGGGTAGCTCAGATGGTACAGCACTTGCCCGTGAAAGGCAAAGGTCCCGAGTTCGAGTCTCGGTCCGGCACACAGTTTTAATCTGCCAGGAAGTTTCATATAAGTGCACACTCCGCTGCAGAGTGAAAAACTCATTCTTGTAGAATGTTACCCTTTTGTTTGTTACTCAGCCTTTTTCTCATAGTCTCCTCCCTCTTGGGAGTCCCCACCCAGAGGCCCGAATGGCGGACTAAAATAGAACATTTTGTAATGGAGAGACCACCTGACACCTTTTCGTCTACAGGTTACATTATCTGTCTTTAATGCAGGGGTTTCCATTGCCTTCTGCATCCTTGCTGATTCTTCCGACTTTAGGTGCTGTTCCACCCCCCAAAACCAAGAGGGTGCTCACAACCTTTGTCTGCTCCTCCATCCTCTTTGACAAGGTTGTTAGGAAGACGTGGGTGACTCCTTATACTCAAAGTCTTTGGCTGCCACTGCTGATGATTTTTACGCAAAATTTATGCAGTGGCTGGGATAACACTCAGGACATTTTGATTACTGCCCCTAGACCAAGACTCACTTTTATTAGTAGTTAAACATTTTATGGCTGCTGTCAAGTTGCAGAAAATGTGTTTTCCTGAATAACGGGAGCTTTTCTGGACCAAAGTGAGTGATTTTAAATATTTGTGTACTATGTCTAGTACAGATTCCATAAACTAAGTTGTTGGACTGAAACAGAGATATATTATTTATGACACATTTCATTAAGGAATAAATATACTGGGAAGCAGTAGTCAGCTTCCCCAACTCCTTGAAAAGGTGTCTGCAGGAAGCTGAGTTCACACCACATACAATTATTTTTGCACATCACTGGACTTGGAAAAAATTAACTCCAAAAAATGATGCTGTATGATTTTATGGAATGAAAGTAAGCAAAGCATGACAGCTTTTTTAAATTTTTATATAACTTATGTCTAAAATAATGCATTGCAGATAAAGATTTGCTTAGATTCTTCAGAATTTCTGTGGTATGTTCTCCCAAAATGAATTTATTATCAACTTGTAATCCCAAAAACTTAACACTGTCTACCTCTTGTGTTTGATTGCTGTACTGTCAAATAATCTGCAGCTTCTATTTTCCAACTCTGAATTAATCACATTTATGTTTCATCCTGATGCCAACAACAAAATAAATGAGAGTAATTTAACAATGGTGTTTTGAAATAAACAATTATTGTTGTAGTAAAACAGATACCTTTTTCGCTTCCTCCCCTGTTTGGGAGGACAATATCCAAATATCCATAAAAAAAATTATAGGCCATGCCACTGCCATAATCCATTCCATTCATCCGTTCAAGCATTATTGAATTCTGCAATTTGCTTTCTTCCTAAAGATGGAAAAAAATTAAGATTAATGGACCTCATCATGTAACGGCATGGTTAGCCTACTTACATGTACATCTTCAGCTACCAGAAATTCTACATATACAGTATAAATGTTATAAATTCTAATAAGATATACTATAACCATTGCAGTTTTCTTACCACTTTAATTAGATTGCAAATTACATATGCAGCAATGAAAATGAAAAAAGTTGAGTGAGGGCCAACGTCTTGAATTAACAAGACAGGGTTTCCATACTGCATACAATAAATCTGCAAAAAACAAGAAAGCAACTAGTGCACATGTTAGATAAAACACACAAAGGGCAATAATTTAAGAAAGAGATCTCTTCCTATGGAAGCTAACAGAAATATTAACACTACGTTATATTCTGAAGTGGTTAATAAATAAATTAATAAGTTCCACATGTATGAATATTTCGCTGTAAGTACTCATTAAAGCTGCAAGAAAGACAAATCATCAATGACATGCAAACAAATGTCAATGTGTCACACCACACTATTTTAAGAGTGATTAACTCAGCTGTTGTGATACATTAATCGAAAAATAAATGTGATGTCACAATCAAAAATGTACAATCGTATGCTAAACTTGTATTTTCTGTTAACATTACCAGGAGACAGAATGTCTGATCACTACTTACCTTCAGACAGCAAAATTCATAACACTTAAAAAAGTCAAACAGAAACTAGTATTTTAGCTTTCAGAACACACATAGTCTATTCCATCTTGATACAGGAATTAGGGATTAGTTGAGGCTGTAAAGAGGCAGGTCACCCAAAGGCTAGATTAAGTGGGATTCACCAGCTGTGATGACAACAGAAGGAACAGAGGAAGGAGAAACTGTCAGAGACAATAGGAGGTCAGCATTAGGTCAGATATAACAGAAAGAATGGAGTGAGAAGTAAAGACTAATGAAACTACGAGAGCAATGAGAAGGACGAAGAATAACATAACTAAAAAATTGGATGAAAGAGGAAAAGAGAATTGTTTTGGGTGGAGGGGGTCGGGGAGGACAGATGGACAATGAGGAGACGTGCAATTGGTTTTTTTACGATACCAATACAAAATTTGTTTGAAGTGATTTACATAAATCATGTAAATGCTATAAATCTTATTGATTTGGCAGCATACTGAATCCCATTCCTTCTGCACTGATTTGCCTGGTAAAAATACAGTACATGATTATGAACTTGACAAGCGAATAGAGGGAAAGAGTTAATGTTACTCACCTGTTGGTTATTAATATTCATTATTGATAACTTTTGACACTGGTCATCGTTGGTTGTGTGATGGTGCTAGTGTGTGTGTTGTGTGTGTGTGTGTGTGTGTGTGTGTGTGTGTGTGTGTGTGTGTGTGTGTGTGTGTGTGTGTGTGTTTATCTTTTATGATGTGGTCTGCAAACTGAGGTTTTAAATTCCCTTGTATACACTTGTGTGTTGTATTTGTGCTTTGAAAACGACAGGGCGTGCACCTATTGAAATACTGACAGTTGTCAAAGATGTCATGTGGCAGTGTTCCTGTAAGTTATTTGATCATTTTATACCCCAGCAGAAATTCAGGTTTCACAGGGAAGAAGTTTTCAAGCACGTGACTCAAGGGAGCTGAAGAATTAGTGTGGCAGATGTAGAAAAGCACTGTCAAAGATGCAGGACTTTTATAAAGAGTGAGACAAGGAGCTGTTACCAAACCTGTCACTGAATTCTTTCCTTAACAGCCATATTACATTATGAAATTTCTGAAACTTGTTGTCAGAGAGCAATAAAGCATACATGTTCTCCCTCATTATGAGGTTTATTTGCTAAGTAATGATGATAGGTCCGCACAGATATGGCTCCATAGTGTCTTTGTAAGCTCTAGGTGCATACATTCTGCCTCACTCAATATTAGCATTATGAGTTGGAGCATTTCATCGTGTAACTGTTAGAAATGCCAACAAACTTCACCCAGAATGCCCTATGACTATTTGAATTGATGCTGCAAATGTCAAAACAAATATATTTGACAGAGGACACATGGTCCCCTGTTGTGAAAATCATATGTAAAAATTTGGGAATGTGGAGTATTGCTGTCAAACTGGAATTGATTAGCAAAAGCACATAGAGTGCGTCATGAATAAATCTGGTATTTTAAAATGAGAAAAGGAAGCAGACGTTAAACAAAATCATAAAAATTGATAAGATCTATACTTGTTCCAATGAACCAGAGCTTAAATTGTAGTTACAGAATGGCACCATGACACTGGAAGTCTCTCCCATCATTACCACCATCGTCCTTGAAACTGTTAATGGTTTTAGTAGTTGATGACTGCATTGTGCTACTATGTCATTATTCACACACAGTGAAACTGTGAATCTGGCATTCTCCACCTGTGTTCTATGGTAGACTCTCCATCATATTAGTCAGAGGAATACAGCTTTCAAGTATAATGCATTCCTTCTGCACAATAATCCAACAGTATTTAAGGTGCTGCACCAAGAACAATGGATCTTGCTGTGGTGGTGTGGCTTACAGGCCTCAATGATACAGGTAGCCACAGCACAGGTGCAATGACAATGGAGGGATATTTGTTAAGGACCAGACAAATGTACCATTCCTGAAGAGGGGCAGAAACCATTTCAGTAGTTGCAGTGGCAACAGTCTGGATGATCGAGTGATCTGGCCTCATAATATGAGTCAACATGGTTTACTGAGCTGGCACTGCAAACGACAGAAAGCAAGGGGAAACTGCAGCAATAATTTTTCCTGATGGCATACAGCTCTATGGTGTGGTTTGGTGATAATGGCATCCTCTTGGGTAAAATGCTCTGGACGTAAAATACTCCCCCCCCCCCCCCCCCTCCTCCTTCTCCAATTTGGATCTCTGGATGGGGACTGCTGAGAATGATGATGTCATCAGGAAAAACCAAACTGGCATACTATGTGTTGGAGTGTGGAATGTTAGATCGCTTATTAGCGGAGGTAGGCTAGAAAATTAAAAAGGGAAATGGATAGGTTGATGTTAATATAGTAGGAATGAGCAAAGTTCAGTGGCAGGAGGAACAGGACTTCTAGTCAGGTGACTACAGGGTTATAAATACAAAACAAAATAGGGGTACTGCAGGATTAGCTCTAATAATGAATAAGAAAATAGGAATGCACATACGCTACTATGAACAGAATAGTGAACACATTATTATAGCCAAGATAGACATGAAGCCTACATCCACCATAGCAGTAAAAGTTTATATCCCAAATAGCTCTGCAGATGATGAAGAGAGAGAAGAAATGTATGATGAGATAAAAAAAAATTATTTGATGGTTGAGAGAGATGAAAATTTAATTGTGATGTGACACTGTTAATTGACAGTAGGAAAAGGAAGAGAAGTAAAAATAGTATGTGAGTATGGACTGGGGGAAAGGAATAAAAGAGGAAGCCGCTTGGTAAAATTTTGCACATAGCATCATCACATAAACTTGGTTCAAGAATCATGAAAGGAGACTGTATAAGTGCAAGAGCCGAGGAGACACAAAGGTTTCATATCAATTCTATAATGGTAATGCAGAGATTTCAGAACTAGTTTTTAAACTGCAAGACATTTCCAGGGGCAGATGGGCACTCTAATCACAATTTGTTGCTTATGAACTCTAGATTAAAGCTGAAGCAATTGCAAAAAGGTAGGAAATTAAGGTGATAAGACATGGACAAGTTGAAAGAACAAGAGATTGTTGAGTGTTTCAGAGGGAGCATTAGGCAACAATTGACTACAGCAGGAGAAACGAATACAGTAAAAGACGAGTGGGTAGCTTTGAGAGATGAAATAGCGAAGATACCAGAGGATCCAATAGTTACAAAAGGCAAGGTTTAGTAGAAATCCTTGGATATCACAGGAGGTATTGAATTTAATTGATGAAAGGAGAAAATATAAAAAGGAAATGGGAGAGCCAGCCATGATAAAACTATTCCACTTGGTGCGCAAGATGTATGAGACAGGCAATATACCCTCAGAATTCAAGAAGAATATTTTCCAGTTCCAAATAAAGCAGGTGTTGACAATATTATGAATATCACTTCAATAAGTCATGACTGCATAATACTAACATGAGTTCTTTGTCAAAGAATGGAAGAACTGATAGAAGCTGATCTCAGAGAAGATCAATTTAGATCCCAGAGAGATACACGATTTGTCATGAACAGGAAGGTAGTGCAGAGTGTGAGTTATTGTCAGTTCAGTGATAGGAATACCCTTTCTGAAACCAATGTCAACAATAGTAGTAATTCAGGTATATATGGTAATATCACTAGCAGAAAATGAAGGTATAAGGAAAGAAAATGGTTATATTGAACACATAATTCAGTATGTAAAGAAAGATAACTAAATGAAAATCTAATAATCATGTGTGACTGGAATGTTGCAGTAGGGGGACTAGAAGACTGAGTTACAGGAGATTATCAATTCAATAGTAGGAATAAGAGAGGAGAGGCACTAATTGAGTTCTGCTGTAAATTTCAGCTAGTAATAGTGAACACATCAACTACTATAGTGAACACATTTTTAAAAATCAGAAGAGGTGCAGGTATACTCAGAAAAGGCCTAAGACGCACGAAGGTTCCAGCTGCATTACATCATGGTCAAATAGAGATTCTGAAATCTGCTATTGGATTGTAAGGCATACCTAGCAGCTAGAATCAAATCATACTTTAGTAGTGATGAAGAGTACAGTGAAGTTTACAAGAGTCAACTGGGAGAATCAGAAGTCACACTCTGAAATACTGAGGAATGACGAGGTGCATCTGAAGTTCTCTAAGGCTGTAGATATGGCAATAATGAATACAACAATATGCAGTCCAGCTGAAGAGAAATGGATATCTCTAAAAAGGATAATCACAGAAGTTGGACAGGCAAATATGAATACAAGGAAGACAACTGTGAAGAAATGTTGGATAACAGAAGAAGCACTTCTGTTTATCAATGAAAGAAGGAAGTACAAAACTTTCCGAGGAAAGACAATTATACAGCAAAATAGGTCATTTAAGAATGAAACGAATAGGAATTACAGAGAAGTCAGAGTAAACTGCCTACAGGAAAAATTTGAATATATTGAAAAAGAAGTGGGCATTGAATGGACTGGTTCAAGATATAGAAAAATCAAACAAACTTTCAGTAAAATTAAAAGCAATGGCACCAGCAATACTGGCCCTACAACTTTTCTTACACATTAGTCAAGAAAAGGCAAACCCACTTTTATAGTGTTCATAGACTTAGAGACAGCTCTTGATAATATTAACTCAAATATACTTTTTGAAATTATGAAGCTGGCAGGAGTAAAATACAGGGAGTAAAAGGCTATTTACAACTTGTACAGAAACCAGATGGCAGTTATAAGAGTCAGTGGGCAAGAAAGGAAAGCAGTGGTTGAGAAGGCAGTGAGGCGGTGGGGGTGTGGGGGTGGGGTGGGGGGCTGGGAGGGGGGTTATTCAATCTGTACACTGAGCAAGCAATAAAGGAAATCAAAGAAAAATTTAGAGAAGGAATTAAAACTCAAAGATAAGAAATAAAAACTTTGAGGTTTGCCAATGACATTGTAATTCTGTCACACACAGCAAAGGACTTGGAAGAGCAATTGAATGGAATAGGCTGTGTCTTGAAGAAAAGGATATAAGATGAACATCAACAAAGAAAAAAATGGCAATGGAATGTACTTGAATTAAATCATTTAATGCTTACGGGATTAGATTAGGAAATGAGATACTAAAAGTGAAGATCAGCTTTGCCATTTGGACAGTTAAATAGCTGATGATGATCAGAGCATGGAGGGTATAAAGTGTAGACTGGCAATGAGAAGAAATCTGTATCTGAAAGAGAAATCAGTTAACATCAAATATACATCTGAGTTTTTGGAAGTCTTTTCTGATGGTATTTGTCTAGAGTGTAGCTTTGTATAGAAGTGAAATGTGGACAATAAACAGTTCATACAAAAAGAGAATAGAAGCTTTTGAAATGTAGTGTCACAAAAGAATGCTGAAGATCAGATGGGTAGATGATGTAACTAATGAGGTGGTACTGAATAGAATTTGTGGGACAGCTTGACTAAAAGGAGGGATTGGTTGATGCATCTAGCCAATTTAGTACTGGAGGGCGGTGCAGAAGGGGGAGGGTGGAGGGTGGGGGGCGTCAAAATTGTACAGGGAGACTGAGAGATGAATACAATAAGCAGGTTCAAGAGGACGTACGCTGCAGTAGTTATTCGGAGATGAAGAGGTCTGCACAGCATGGAGAACTGCATCAAACCAGTCTTTGTAGTGAAGACAACAACAACTTATGATGCTGAATATTACAGACCTTTTAGACTATGTGTATGGGCAGATATGGAGACCACACCTCACTTTACTTTCTGTTCCTGTCATTACCATACACCTATCAACTAGTAATGAAAACTGAAAGAGGCACAGCATTCAACACAGGAAAAAACATTGATGCCACTTAGCAGTCCAAGATCTGAGAACCTACACATGGGTGGATCTAAGGTGACTTATTCCCTAATTGCACAGAAGCAGCAAAAAATTAATAATATGAATGCTAAAAGCTGTCACAGCACTATTTCCACACAGTGTCCATGTTTTCTGCTGTTGCACGGTGACAGTCTCAACTGTCTTTCCTTTTAATTCTTAGTCAACCTGGCCTATAAACTTACTCTCAAGTACCATGACTGACTGTATTTTGTGTCTCTCGTTACTGCATATCTTCAGTTGTCGTGCACTGCCTATTCAGAATTTGAAGAGGAGTCTGGCAGGATATTTAAGTATCATTGGAATTATTATCAGTTGTCTTAGAGGAAGTATTCAGATATTGTTCTATTTTGTACACTTCAATAACAAACTGTGGTCTAGAGATACTTAATAATTCATCAAGAGGTAGTACAATCACCTGCCAATATTCTGTAGAGATGTAGACCAAAAGTTCTGTTCCCACTCTAAGCTTGCACCATATGGCATGTCAATGTGCAAGCATGTGTTGAAACCCTAAACCATACATTGACTTGGGATTCTATTTTTACCTGTTATAGTACACTAATTAATATGTCTTCACCACTCCACTCTCCAGAAGCAAATGGTTGACCTTGGTTTATTAGAAGAACTTTAGGAAAGAATGGTTCACCTGTAAAGGAGACTGCACATACAATGCTGGTTGACCTATTCTTGAGTACTGCTGGAGTGTTTGGGATCCATACCAGGTCGGATTGAAGGAAGACATTGAAGCCGTTAAGAAGCAGGCTGCTAGTTTTGTTACTGGTAGGTTCCGACAACACATAAGTGTTATGGAGAGGCTTCGGGAATTCAAATGGGAACCCCTGGAGGAAAGGCAGCGTTCTTTTCAAGAAACACTACAGAAAAAATTTACTGCACCGGCATTTGAATCTGACTGCCAAATCATTCTACTGTGACTGACATACATTGTGCGTAAGGACCAAGAAGATACGATACGAGAAATTAGGGTTTGTATGGATACATATAAACAGTCATTTTTCACTCATTCTATTTGCGAGTGGAACAGGAAAGGAAATGACTAACAGTGCTACAGGGTACCCTCCACTGCACTCTGTATGGTGGCTTGTGGAGTAACTATGTAGATGTAGATGACACTACACATACCACACAGTTTTAACAACAAACATAAGATATATACTATCAAAAATATTAAGGAATATTCTTTTTCAGCTTTCAGTTATTTTCAGTTAATAATAAACAGTTGTTATATTGTCAGAGCGCATGCTGGAGTGAATGAAGAGTATATCTGAAGAATCAGTCTAAAAATTCTAAGTAACTGATATTGTGAGCATTTACATAATGTTGTGCAGTTGCGTAGTGGATAACATACACTTTATGAAAGCCATTTTGTAAAAACAGCTGGTATTTGTATGAAGGAAGTAAATATCTTTAATTCACTTCATCAGAAATTTAAATATATCATTATTTATAGTTTGTTTGGTATTCTGTGAGTTCAAAATTTGGCTTGATTCTAAAAATTATTGCAGGATCATGACTGGTTGAACAGGGGAAGTACATAAGTGCAACAATGAGAATTGGGCATTGTTTCTCTTAGACAACTGAACAGTGCATGGTCTCACATTCTGGAGACAGTAAATTGACTGTATTGAGACATCAGAGTCTTTTTACATAATGGAAGGATGTATGTCCAGTTGTTATTAAAACTTTGATAAGTGTCCAATAATGCATTTAGGTGAGAAACAGTTTGATAGCGAACAATATAAAGTGAATACAATCACTAATATCTTATTTAGATGATTTTTTATGGTGTCAGTACTCAATTGGCTAAGCTGAAAATGAGTCGTAACATCTATGTCACTAAGAAGTAAGGACTGTGTAATATTTTATGACTTTTCAACACAAAAATACAGGACAATTACTTATCAAAAGAGTTTACCACATTTAATTTGTGAACTGTAGAACAAGTAATTTTATTGTATGATTTATTCAGTGTTATTTAATGTACTGTTATCTGTCAAAATTTATTGTGAATCTTTACATTTCTATTTTTAATAACTACATCACTGTAGCAAATCATATATAAGGCCCATGTGGAGCCACTTGTAATGTCGCAGCTATTTGCATGGCTGCAGAGTTTTGCAGTAAGATTTATTCCGTTAGGTCAAGCTGTATTAGAGGCTGGCAATGAAGCCTCCAGCCCCGGTCATTGTGTAGTCGGCTGCTGGTGTCATAATGCCATTTGTCGCGCTGTGCGGACCATGAGAACTGCTCTGTGAGCAGCAAACTAAGATCACTTATTCATCTCACCTAAGAAACTAAATAACTATGATAAATATGATCTGTTTGTTTTCAAATTTGGTACAGGAACTTTTTATAATTTAGAAGAACAGTGTGTAAAATTTTCATGCAGATAACTTCAATAGTTTTGAAAATATAAAAAAACCTATTAAAAAAGTACTTAACCGACACTTAGTACAGTAAATTCAGATAGGAATCATGACAGTTTAAGTTTCTTTGTCATTTGAAAATACTAACAGCACTCTCAGTGCGCACAATTATTTTTAAAAAATTTTAATTCTAAACTTCTAATAATTTTGCTTTTGTAAGGAAAATAATAGTTTAAAAGTAGATATTTATATTTTGTGTTAGGGTGGGAGTAAATGAGAGTGAATGTGGGTGTGTATGTGGGGACATATGTCAAATTTCAATTTTATAATGTATTACACCATCCATAACTAGCAAGTGTTACGTAACCAGGATGTCATGAAAACGGTGAATCCCCCTAACTGGTGGATGACGTGTGTCTAGGAGCATTTGCTTTTGTAATAAGGCAGCCAGAAAGATAGTAATAGGATACTTAGTTCTAAAGATGGCCGTACCATAGGTGCAACCACAACGGAGGGGTATCTGTTGAGAGGCCAGACAAACGTGTGGTTCCTGAAGAGGGGCAGCAGCCTTTTCAGTAGTTGCAGGGGCAACAGTCTGGATGATTGACTGATCTGGCCTTGCAACACTAACCAAAATGGCCTTGCTGTGCTGGTACTGCGAACGGCTGAAAGCAAGGGGAAACTACAGCCGTAATTTTTCCCGAGGGCATGCAGCTTTACTGTATGGTTAAATGATGATGGCGTCCTCTTGGGTAAAATATTCCAGAGGTAAAATAGTCCCCCATTCGGATCTCCGGGTGGGAACCACTCAAGAGAACGTCGTTATCAGGAGAAAGAAAACTGGCATTCTACGGATCAGAGCGTGGAATGCCAGATCCCTTAATCGGGCAGGTAGGTTAGAAAATTTAAAAAGGGAAATGGATAGGTTGAAGTTAGATATAGTGGGAATTAGTGAAGTTCGGTGGCAGGAGGAACAAGACTTTTGGTCAGGTGGACACAGGGTTATAAATACAAAATCAAATAGGGGTACTGCAGGAGTAAGTATAATAATGAATAAAAAATAGTGCAGGTAAGCTACTACAAACAGCATAGTGAACGCATTATTGTGGCCAAGATAGACACTAAGCCCATGCCTACTACAGTAGTACAAGTTTATATGCCAACTAGCTCTGCAGATGATGAAGAAATTGATGAAATGTATGATGAGATAAAAGAAAATACTCAGGTAGCGAAGGGAGACGAAAATTTAATAGTCATGGGTGACTGGAATTCGAGAGTATGAAAAGGGAGAGAAGGAAACATAGTGACTGAATATGGATTGGGGGAGAGAAATGAAAGAGAAAGCCGTCTGGTAGAATTTTGCACAGAGCATAATTTAATCGTAGCTAACACTTGGCTCAAGAATCATAAAAGAAGGTTGTATACATGGAAGAATCCTGGAGATACTAGAAGGTATCAGATAGATTATATAATGGTAAGACAGAGATTTAGGAACCAGGTTTTAAATTGTAAGACATTTCCAGAGGCAGATGTGGACTCTGACCACAATCTATTGGTTATGAACTGTATATTAAAACTGAAGAAACTGCAAAAAGGTGGGAATTTAAGGAGATGGGACCTGGATAAACTGACTAAACCAGAGGTTGTACAGAGTTTCAGGGAGAGCATAAGGGAACAATTGACAGGAATGGGGGAAAGAAATACAGTAGAAGAAGAATGGGTAGCTCTGAGGGATGAAGTAGTGAAGGCAGCAGAGGATCAAGTAGGTAAAAAGACGAGGGCTAGTAGAAATCCTTGGGTAACAGAATAAATATTGAATTTAATTGATGAAAGGAGAAAATATAAAAACACAGTAAATGAAGCAGGCAAAAGGGAATAGCAACGTCTCAAAAATGAGATCGACAGGACGTGCAAAATGGCTAAGCAGGGATGGCTAGAGGACAAATGTAAGGATGTAGAGGCTTATCTCACTAGGGGTAAGATAGATACTGCCTACAGGAAAATTAAAGAGACCTTTGGAGAAAAGAGAGCCACTTGTATGCATATCAAGAGCTCAGATGGAAACCCAGTTCTAAGCAAAGAAGGGAAAGCAGAAAGGTGGAAAGAGTATATAGAGGGTCTATACAAGGGCAATGTACTTGAGGACAATAGTATGGAAATGGAAGAGGATGTAGATGAAGATGAAATGGGAGATACGATACTGCGTGAAGAGTTTGACAGAGCACTGAAAGACCTAAGTCGAAATAAGGCCCCGGGAGTAGACAACATTCCATTAGAACTACTGACAGCCTTGGGAGAGGAGTCCTGACAAAACTCTACCATCTGGTGAGCAAAATGTATGAGATAGGTGAAATACCCTTAGACTTCAAGAAGAATATAATAATTCCAATCCCAAAGAAAGCAGGCGTTGACAGATGTGAAAATTACCAATGATGGGATTCCTGACAAAGTCATTAAGCAAAGTGCAAGAAACATAGCCTCGCATCTCACTGAAATTATAAATGAATCTTTTAAGACAGGGGTGTTTCCATCAAAACTTAAAATGTCTACTATAAAGCCACTTTACAAGAATGGTGATAAATATGATGTTAGTAACTTTAGGCCTTTATCAATGTTGTCAGGTTTCTCAAAAATAATAGAAAGGATAATGTATCAGAGACTATACAAATTTCTTATTAAGAATAGAATATTGGTTAATGCGCAAAACGGTTTCCGTAAAAATAAATCAACTGAAACAGCTATCTTCAATTTTTTGCAACTTGTTCTAAATTCCATAAACAGAAAGGAATTAAATTGTGGATTGTTTTTAGACTTATCAAAGGCCTTTGATGTCATCGACCATAAGTTACTGCTTAGTAAGTTATATGCCTATGGGATACGTGGAGTTGCCCACACATGGTTTGAAACATATCTGTCAGACAGGTATCAGAAGGTGGAGATAAGCCAGGCAGATAGGACATATTCATCAAGATTCGAGAGAGTTTTGTATGGAGTACCCCAGGGATCTGTATTAGGGCCATTACTGTTTTTAATATTTATCAATGACCTACCAAGTCAACTATCTGAAGCAGAGGCAGTACTGTTTGCTGATGATACAAGTTTGTTTGTTAAAGCAAATAGTGAAGCTGACTTACAGGAAAAAGTCACATTAGCAACAGACGAAGCAGACAGATGGTTTAATGGAAACAGACTCATTGTGAATGCCAAAAAAACAACGTGGATCAACTTCAGACATATTACAAATAAAATAAAAACTAACCTTACAGTAGAACTGGGTAAGTGTAAGATTGAACAAGCATCATACACTAAATTCTTGGGAGTATGGTTTGATGAACACTTAAGATGGGAAAAGCATGTAATATCATTGAACAAAAAATTAAGTCAAACATGTTATATACTTAGAACGCTTAAAAGCTCATGTAATATTAAAACAGTGTTATGTGTTTATTTCTCATTCATGCACAGTTTATTAAGATACGGCGTACAGTTTTGGGGGAACATCAGTCTAACAAAACACTCATTTAGACTACAAAAGAAGGCAGTCAGAATAATAAAAGGTATAGGATATAGAGACTCTTGTAGGCAAGCTTTCAAAGAATTAAAAATCATGACACTACCATCTTTATACATATATGAAAGCATATGTTTCTTAAAAGAACACGAGGAATTTTCTACATTAAACAGAGAATTTCACAACTACGAAACAAGGAATAGGAATGATTTCCACAGAGAAATTCATAAAACAGCTATGTATCACAAAAGTGTACTATACCAACCCAAAATCCTCTACAGTGCTCTCCCCAAAGAACTAAAAATAATACCAAAACTGTAAATATTTAAAAGAGAATTAAAAAACATGTTATTGAGCAATAGTTTTTACAGTATTGAAGAGGTTATGAATCGTTGACAATAAAAGCGCAGTTAATATTTCCCTGACATAATAAATATGTGTAATTGCTCACATTTAAATACTTGCTGTTACTATGAAAGTGTGAAACAGTGTTAATGTAAGAATGTAAATAATCTTTGATGTGAGAATCACTAACTTTTCTTTTCTTTTTTTTTTTTACACGTTGTTATCCTACTTGTATATTTTTATGTTAATGTTCTAAAAGTTCTATTAAATTGTAATGTCTAAGTGAGAAGTAAATTCAATTACAAATTTTCATGTATATGTATTTTAAATTGTAATGTTTATTGACAAGTCCTATGTCATTTCGATGATGTACTACAAGGACGCTAATAAATTGAATTGAATTGAATCAGTTTAATAAGTCACAGCTGCAAAATACTAACGCGAATTCTTTACAGACGAATGGAAAAACTGGTAGAAGCTGACCTCGGGGAAGATCAGTTTGGATTCCGTAGAAATATGGGAACACGTGAGGCAATACTGACCCTAAGACTTATTTTAGAAGCTAGATTAAGAAAACGCAAACCTACATTACTAGCATTTGTAGACTTAGAGAAAGCTTTTGACAATGTTGACTGGAATAACCTCTTTCAAATTCTAAAGGTGGCAGGGGTAAAATACAGGGAGCAAAAGGCCATTTACAATTTGTACAGAAACCAGATGGCAGTTATAAGAGTCGAGGGGTATGAAAGGGAAGCAGTGGTTGGGAAGGGAGTGAGACAGGGTTGTAGCCTGTCCCCGATGTTATTCAATCTGTATATTGAGGGAGCAGTAAAGGAAACAAAAGAAAAATTTGGAGTAGGTATTAAAGTCCATGGAGAAGAAATAAAAACGTTCCGATGACATTGGAATTCTGTCAGAGACAGCAAAGGACTTGGAAGAGCAGTTGAACGGAATGGACAGTGTCTTGGAAGGAGGATACAAGATGAACATCAACAAAAGCAAAACGAGGATAATGGAATGTAGTCGAATTAAGTCGGGTGATGCTGAGGGAATTAGATTAGGAAATGAGACGCTTAAAGTGGTAAAGGAGTTTTGGTATTTGGGGAGCAAAATAACTGATGATGGTCGAAGTAGAGAGGATATAAAATGTAGACTGGCAATGGCAAGGAAAGCGTTTCTGAAGAAGAGAAATTTGTTAGCATCGAGTATAGATTTAAGTGTCAGGAAGTCGTTTCTGAAAGTATTTGTATGGAGTGTAGCCATGTATGGAAGTGAAACATGGATGATAAATAGTTTGGACAAGAAGAGAATAGAAGCTTTTGAAATGTGGTGCTACAGAAGAATGCTGAAGATTAGATGGGTAGATCACATAACTAATGAGGATGTGTTGAATAGAATTGGGGAGAAGAGGAGTTTGTGGCACAACTTGACAAGAAGAAGGGACTGGTTGGTAGGACATGTTCTGAGGCATCAAGGGATCACAAATTTAGCATTGGAGCACAGAGTGGAGGGTAAAAATCTTAGAGGGAGACCAAGAGATGAATACACTAAGCAGATTCAGAAGGATGTAGGTTGCAGTAAGTACTGGGAGATGAAGAAGCTTGCACAGGATAGAGCAGCATGGAGAGCTGCATCAAACCAGTCTCAGGACTGAAGACAACAACAACAGTTCTAAAGTATATTTCAAGCATAGTTTTCTTTTGATTTTTGTTTTGCTTGGTTTTGTGGAAACATTTTGAGAAATTTTGCAATATGAAATTACGTAGATGCATCTGCGAATGCTGACTGCAGTAAAGCAGTTTGCGTGCGAAATTGATCATGAAAGGTTAATCTGATTGGATGATCATTTTGATCAACTAATGAGAGAAAAGTCCTTCCCGCGCAATTGAATGAGTTATATGCCCTGGGAGCAACGGCATTCAGGCTGTTGTGGACTCGCTGCTGGGTGAGAAGTCATGTTAAATGTGTCCGAAAAAATTATTTGTAAGATGAAGAAATGATGGTTAAATTGCACTCAGTTTATATCGTTGAGCTAGCATATTCAATTACAGACATTTTGGTGAAGTTTTGAGAGGTTTTGGAATGTTGGTTGCAGAATAAATCGCTTGTGAAACTATCAGCCTTTGTGAATATTCTGTGTGGCGTGTTTCCTATGCATGTACAGAACATTTTGGTGAGTATCTTCTTTCAAAGAATCCACTGAAAAGGATCGAATGTGAACTTGTTTTGTAACAGTGCATTGCCTGTGTGAATCTCGTAATATTTCGGGTTGGACTTAGCACATTTCTGGCTGTCTTACATGTGATATAAGCTGCATTAACTATAGTAGATGTACTACCAATGTAAAGTGGGCTTGGTGACACAATAAATGAAAAAGACTGTAATAAATCATCAGTATGTACAAACAAACATTTTCAATGAAGGGTGGAAGAACCCGCTTTGCCCGTTTAATAGAGATTTACAGGTTTCTCTTGTTACTGGAGTTACACGGACTTTGTAATCATGAGTATGGATGGTGGTTTTCTTCAATGCTGCTTTTCTCATCGTCTACATAGTACCTACAAATGCAGAGCAACGGGTGGTGAACGGACACTATACTGAGGTAGACGGACATTAAATAAATCGCAAAATGAGACCCACCAACCCCGCCCCACCACACACTGTTGCATGTCCAGGTTTGCTTGACACAGCACCTGTGCTGATCAGTTAACATGTAACTGGGCCAATTTTGTATTCTGAAATAAATGAAATAGAAGCTCAAAACCACCTGTGGCATGAATTAATATGAGCATTACAAACCACCAGGTCAGTATTTGTACCTCCAGGACATCGATTTATTCTTGTCTTCTATAGCAACTGCAAGAAGATCAACTCTTTTGGTGAAGAACAGTTCTCTTTTTTATTTGGAAACTTCTCAATTAGTACACATGCAACAGAAAACATTACCAGTATGTTCCAAAATGCCATGCATAAAAACAGGATTTATCCAGGGCTCATAGCTCAGGTTTTAATTGATGATAGAAAGGAAAGGTTAAGCATTTTGGACAGCCTTTAGGCTAGTGACCATTTGCGTACCCAACAGAAGAGTCATCTTACTGCAACTATCCTACAGTGCGGGTTCAAAGTTTGAATATTACACACTTCCTCCAGCTTAGGCAATTGGAGCAAATCGTTGGTTCATTTTGTGTTAGATGTCATATACAGAGCACCTTAAAGGGCTTAGAGAGGCACCATGTAGTTTAGTTTATGAGGTTTCCTGAGAAAATAAAAAAAGCATTTTTCAGTATTTTTTCACTGAGCAGTGGATATATAAATAACTAACCAGAGCAAAATGCCCAGCTTTCAACAGTGTATTCTCTAGCCATTTATCTAGAAATGCCATTTTCCTGTTTTCAAAAATCTTTATTTGTTATCGAAAAACGCCCAAAAATGTGGTTTTTGTGTACCAGAACCAAGCCGTAGATTCAAAGATGGCCATGCACAGTAAATAGCTGAAGTTTTTATTATATATTCCTATATCCTGATCTCGAACAACCTTGAAAGTTTTTACAATCTGGACATAAAATCTGATATCAGGCAAAAATTTAGTTTATAAATTGAGTAAGAGAATAGAAGCATCTGTGTGGTGCTACAGAAGTATGCTGAAAACTGGTGGACTGATAATGTAAGAAATGAGGAGGTTCCCCACAGAGTTGTCTAGGAAAGAAATATATGGAAAACACTGACAGGAAGAAGGCATAGGATACCGCTATTTAGACATGACGGAATAACTTCCATGGTACTGGAGGGAGCTTTAGAGGGTACAAACTGTAGAGGAAGAGAGAGGTTGGAACACATCCAGCAAATATTTGAGGACGTAGGTTGCAATTGCTGCTCTGGGATGAAAAGGTTGGACAGGGGAGGAATTCATGGTGGGCCACATCAAACCAGGCAGAAGACTGATGACAAAAAAAGTGATGTATCACAGAGAAACATCCTTATCATCAGAAGGGTTCTGAAAGCCCATGTTGTAGTACTGAAGAACATACAAAATTTTCGTGCACATTAAATGTAATCTGAGGTGTAAATTTAGTTTTGCATTATGTCACTTTCACGTAAGTAAACTATCCAAATTTTACTGACTCATAAAGTTCCTTTAATATAAGTGACATGCCCTTCTGTGGGAGAAAAGAAGGGAACCAGTGGAAAAATGCTACTATCAGAGCACAAATGAAGCAAATATCCTGCTCTTTAAATGACCCTGACTGGGAAGTGGGGTGCCAGCTGTCTCATTGTACCTTCCTCAGCATCATTAATATTTTTCCCAAAAATTTTGGCATGTGAACATAGTTGCATTTTTTTATGCTGAGAGAGAAGGAGACAGTGGCATTGGAAAAAGAGATGGAAAAATAGTAAGTGTTGGAATATAGTAGACAGTGGTTGTGGTATAGAAAGGGCGAAGAAGACAATGGCAATGTGTGTGAAAGGGAGGGACACAGTGGCAATGGAATGTAGTTGATAGTGACTAAACAGTGCTATGAAAAGATTGCAGGAGACAGTGCCACTTGGAGAGGTATAAATGGAAGGAAAAAGTGGAATTGGGTGAGAGCCAGTGATAATGAGAGACAGAGTCCTTTAGAATGACAACAAGAAAGAGAGAGATAGTGACAGTGAGAAGAGACAACAACAGCGGGAAGGAATGAATGAGATACTAACAGTAAGAGAGAGCAAGAGGGAGACAGTGACAGTGAGAGGCAACAATAGTAGTGGAGCTGAATGAAGGATACTGTGGTTGTGAGATAGGAGACATTGACAGTTGGAGAGACCCACTCATAAAGAGATAATGACAATGAGTTGGGGTGAGTGAGTGAGTGAGAGTGGGTGTGTACGACTGAGTTATAGTGAAGGACTAGTGGGTGTGAGCGAGTTACAGTTAGAGGAACATATCAGAATGAGATGTGAGTTGCATGTAAGAAGAGCATGAATGCATTCACAACCCAATACTTTTGCAAAAAATTTTAAAGGTGTTGAGAAAAGCAGAATGAGGCAGCCGGTACACCACTTTTCACCTGAGTCTTTTAAACAGGAACATATAAGCATTTTTTGTTGTCTGATGGGAGCATTTCTCTGGTGGTTCCTTTTTTACAACTTTTCTTGAATGAATTAAGTTTATCATTGCCCTAGAAAAGAAGCAGATTTAAGGAGATTCCTGATGTAATTGAGCAGTGAGCAACAGATAAAGTGTGCCATTTCAAAATGTAAGATCTTACAACAGGAAATTTGAGAGAGGGATCATAAATGAGTTACAATAATACTAAAATAATGCATAAAAATCGACAAAGAAGTCATTCTACCAGTTGACAAGTTTTTGTGTTTAGGGCTGTTGAAGGCAATAACTGGGTGGACAGCAAAGGAAATAAATGGAAAAGTAAAAATGGCATGGACTGCTTTGGTAAAACACAGTTTCCCACACTAAACCTTCTGTGCATCTGAAATGAATAGTTTAGAGTTTCTATAACAAGTTTTGACTTACTGAAAATTTTAATTATGATTACAATATGAATAGAATGGAGATGGGCAATACATGTTGCATAGTGAATAGAAGGAAGATTTACTAAGGGATTTTCCTTTTTTTCCCCACTGAGAACATTAATTCTTGAAGCACATTTCTCTGATGTCTGCAAATTGCACATTTACAGCTGTTATTGGACTGAAAATATTTTTCATCCTTCTACTTCATCTTCTTTTCTATTTATAAATACCTGGAAGTCAGAGGATGCTACATGAGATGAGAAGATGGATGATTCAAAACACTGTACTCCATATTAATTAATTTTTCGGTTGATACAGCAGCATTTGTATTCCACAAATACTGATCATAACTTTCCTGGTAGATGAAACCATATTTGGTTTATTTTTCTTACTGGATCGATGGCATCCATCTACAGTTTTGATTGCTGTTTTGTTTCTAGCATGAAGTGGTGGGCCCCAAGTTTTTACACAAAAGCTGTTGAACTGCAGGAAGACCTGCAGAGGCTTGATGACTGGTGTAGAGTTCAGCGGCTGATTCTTAGCATAAACAGGGTAATGTGTTTGGATGCATGCTATTCATGTTGTATATTAATGTCTTTGCAGACAATATTAATAGTAACCTCAAACAATGGAAAATCCAGGATGGACTTAATAATATTATGTGAAAGAAAGTTGATACTCACCATGTAGTGGAGATGCTGAGTCGCAGATACACAACAAAAAGACTGTCACAATACAAGTTTTCAGCCAATAAGGCCTTTGTTAAAAATAGATGACACACACACACACACACACACACACACACACACACACACACACACACACACACACACACACACATGACTGCAGCCTCTGGCAGCTGATGGTTTGCATGCATGTGTGTGTGCGCACGTGTGTGTGTGTGTGTGTGTGTGTGTGTGTGTGTGTGTGTGTTTTGCATAGACATTCAGTCAGATCTTGATACGATTTCAAAGTGGTACAAGGATCGGCAACTTGATTTAAATGTTCGGAAGTGCACTTCACAAAACAAAATAATGTAGTATCTTATGACTACAATATCAATGAGTCGCTATTGGAAATGGCCAGCTCATACAAATACCTGAATGTAACACTTCATAGAATATGAAATGGAATGATCACATTGGCTGTCATGACTAAAGCAGGTGGCAAGACTTTGATTTATTGGTAGAATACTGGGGAAATGCAATCAGTCTACAAAGGAAACTGCTTGCAAATCACTCACGTAATCTGTTCTTGAATACTGCTCAAGTGCTTGTGACATGTACCAAACAGGTCTAACAGGGGATATTGAATGTATACAGACAAGTGCTGCACAAATGGTTACAGGTATGTTTGATGTCTGGGAGAGTGTCACAGAGATACTGAAGAAACTGAACTAGCAGACTCTTGAAGGTAGATGTAACCTTCTCAAGAAAGTCTACTAACAAAGTTTCATGAAATAGCTTTAAATGATGACTCTAGGAATATAATACAACCTCCTATGCATCACTCATATAGGGATCATGAGGATAAGATTAGAAAGATTACAGCATGCACAGAGGCACTCAAACAATCATTCTTCTCATGCTTCATATGTCAATTGAATGGAAAGAAATCTTACTAACTGGCATAATGTGACACACCCTCTGCCATGCACCTCATGGTGGTTTGCAGAGAGTAGATGCAGATATTGTTGCAGATGTAGATATAGATACAATGTATTGTGGATAACAAGGTGGAGACACAATGCTGTGTGATTGCAGGATTGCATGAACAATCACTGGACCCATCACATGAGTTATATACTTGGGAGTATGCAAACAGCATGATTTAAAATACATCAACATCTAAGTCTACATCTACATCCATACTTTGCAAACCATGAGAAGTGCATGGTAGAGGGTACAGCCCTCTGGAACAGTTATTAGAACTTTTTCACATTCCATTCATGTATGGAGTGTGGGAAACTGACAGTTTAAATGCCTCTGTGTGTGCAGTAATTAGTCCATTGTTCTTCTCACAATGCCCACAGGAGTAGTATGTATGGGACTGTAGTATATTCATAGAGTCATCATTCAAAGATGGTTCCTGAAACTTTGCAAGTAGACTTCCTGGGGTAGACATAAACTATCTTCAAGTCTGTCAGTTCAGTTATTTCAACATTTCTGTGACACTCTCATCCAGGTCAAAGAAACCTGTGACCACTCATCCTGCCCTTCTCTGTGTACTTTCCATGTCCCCTGCCAGTCCTATCTATTACAGGTTCCACACATTTAGCTATATCCTGCCATGAGTCACAAAAGTGATTTGTAAGCAAGCTCCTTTGTAAAATGATTGCATTTCCCTAGTTTCTATCAATAAATCCAAGTCTGTTTCCTGCTTTACGCTTGAATGAGCATATGTGATCATTCCACTTCATGCCCCAACAAAATGTTACACCCAGGTATTTTTATTAGTTTACTGATTCCAGTTGTGACTCACTGATATTACAGACATAGGACATTACATTCTATTATTTTGTGAAGTGCACAATTTTAAATTTCTGAATATTTAAAGCAAGTTGCCAATTTGTGAATTGCTCTAAAGTCCCATCAAGGTCTGACTGAAAATTCTTTCAGACTGTACTTCATTATAGATAACTGCATCATCTGCAAAAAGTCCGGGGTTACTATTAATATTGTTTGCAAGTTCATAAATATATAACATGAATAGCAAGGCATCCAACACACTTCCCCGGGGTAAGCCTGAAATTATCTCTACATCTGTCGATGATGCCCCATCCAAGGTAACATGCTGCATCCCCCCCCCCCCCCCCTCTGCGCCAAGAAATCCTTAGTCCAGTCACAAATATCACTTAATACCACAAACAATCAAACTTTTGATACCAAATTGTATAGGTGTGGACTGAGTCAAATGTTTTTTTTTTTTTGACTGAGAACTACTGCAATGCCTTGATCAATGGCTTTCAGTGCATAATGTGTGAAAAGTGGGAGTCAAGGCTACTGTACGGTAGCTCCATAGATCACTTCTGTTACCCTTCTTGTACGTGCGTGTGACCTGTGCTTTCTTTCAATTACTGGCACACTTTTTGTTTAAGAGGCTATGATACATTATACTTAACACAGGAGCTAACTCAACTGCAAATTGGGCATAGAATCTGATAGGAATTCCCTCTGCACCTGGACTTTTTCAGTTTTAAGGATTTAAGCTGTTTCCCAACACCACTGACATTGATATATGTTTCACTTACCTTTTCAGCAGTATGAAAATTAAACTGGGGAAATACTCCTGGGTTTTCCTTTGTAAAGGAACATTTCAAACTGGAGTTCAGCATTTCTGCTTTTGTTTTGTTACCCACAATTTCAGTTCCTGTCTTGTCCATGAGTGTCTGGACATTAACTTTGATGCCACTAACAGCCTCGCAGATGCTACGAGAGGGAGTTTGTGTATCAAAGTGTGATTTATTGTCAAATAGCAAGAGCACTATGTTCTCAGAAGAGTCAACCCGTATACTGCATCCTCCTACGTACATTTTGCAAAAAGATGTGAAGGTGACATTGTAAAGGTTCACATGGAGGCTTATGAACAATCGTTCTACCTATGTATTATCTGTGACTTGAACAGGAAAGAGAGGAAGTGACAGCCATACATGAAGTACCCTCCTGCAAGCACAACAAGCTGGGTTACAGGCTGTGTATGTTGATTCAGAATTGTTTTTGAAATGCTCTAAATATTACTGAGAAAAATTTTTCACATTTCCATTTATTTGACAAAAAATGTAAAGCACCCATCTTGCATAAAGCTTTACTTTTTCTTCCGATATGTCTATGGCAACTGATATTTCACATATCATTTGAACACCAATCATCCAATACTATTTGGTGCACTTTATTGATGACTTCATATGTCATTTTAGTTTTGTGATGTATTTTATGTGGCTTATATTCAAGAGAAGTTTGGGAGTGTCCGAGTTTAAAGGGTCACTTACTACCTGTGTTGAAAATGATGGACAAGGTTTCTGAGAAAATGTTAGCAACCTTAGTGGAATTTGCATTGGTCATACACAATGCAAAACAAAGATTTTTTTATGTTGAAATTGTATTCCAGTTTAGCCACTTAAAAGATACATTCACAGATTATTGTAAAAAAAAACCATACCCACAAAACTACTCAATAGTTAAAATTGTCGCTTGATTTAGATTACTGTGTATGTATCTCTACCCTTACTATTAACACTATGACTACTCCAGGCCAAGGATTGTTCAAACTGCCTTTGCATTAAAATGATTTCATTCAGCCCCATGGGGGAGTGTCACATAACTGCACAATGACCCCGTTCCTTAAGAATCTGCCATTATAAATGTGAATGTTGTTGCCCAACATTAATTAAAGGTCTACAATCAGCTTTCACATTGTTGAAAATTCAAATACTGTCATTAGTGATGTCATAATTCAATAGCAATGGAACCATCTACATTATATATTTCTTGAATGATCAAGTTCTGTAAGTTTTTTGCATTATGGGCAATAAAAGATTTTGGAGAACTAAATGTCAAAAGGTTGACTTACTTTTCCTATGTACACCCACTAATATCCTGTAGCATCATATTCTGGCCAATACTTCACTTAAAAAGAATGTATTCATTACACATAAGCCTGTAACATTGATAATATGTGATATTCACCTTGGAAGCTTTTGTAGATAGCTCTTTAAATATTTGGGCATACTGACAACAACCTCACGGTACATTTAAAATTATGAGGAGACAAAATAGCTGGTCATTACCTAAAATCAGCAAGCGGAATTTTGAGTATAAAAGTACAAAACTTATAGTCAGAATGTCCTAGCCTTTTGAACTATTAGTCCTTTCCTTGGGAAGAAATGAGGTATAGCCTGGGAAAGTTTCTGATCCACCAGTCAGCCTTAGTGTGGCGGCTGTAGAAACCTTTGATGCTTACCCAGTGATAAGAAGAACCTAATAGATAGTAACTGACACATTCCGGCTGTAACTTACAATTTCAAATCAGTCCATAATTAGACTGAATACTGAGTGCTGCTGTAGGTTTTAATAAGTGGGCTTGTAACCTACTTTGATTTACTTGGAACCTACTTTGATTTATGTGCTTTAACTGCTCTTAAAATGAAGCAGCTGCTCATGTGAATGTGAGTGTTCACAACAGTTGAGAGTGGAGTACAGTATACATGACGATGCAAAAATGTATCAGTAGTTTATGTAGTATAGGACATTTTAGCATACAACATGTCCAACGATTAGCTGACAAAAAAATGGTTCAAATGGCCCTGAGCACTATGGGACTTAACTTCTGAGGTCATCAGTCCCCTAGAACTTAGAACTACTTAAACCTAACTAACCTAAGGACATCACACACATCCATGCCCGAGGCAGGATTCGAACCTGTGACCATAGCAGTCGCGCGGTTCCGGACTGCGCGCCTAGAACCGCTAGACCACCGCGGCCGGCGATTAGCTGACACTCCCAGATGAAATTTTTGTAAATTTCAGGTAAGATCTTATGGGACCAAACTGCTTCGGTTATCGGTCCCTAAGCTTACACACTACTTAATTGACTTAAACTAACTTACGCTATGGACTACACACATACCCATGCCCGAGGAAGGAATCGAACCTCCGACGGGGGGGAGCTGTATGGATCGTGACAAGGTGCCTCAGACAGCGCAGCTATCCCGCATGACATTCCCAGATGAATAGATCATTATACACAAGACATTATACTTTTAGAACAACATGGAATGGATAGATTGCTGCTCATCACACAGAGGAGGCATTGTGTCACAGATGGTCACAGTGAAAAAGACTGCCGAAATATCGAAGCTTCTGGATAAATTCCTTCCTTTGAACTGGAAAATTCATACACATTCACACAAGCACAATTCTCATACACACAATCACAATTCACACACACATGGCCACTGTCTTCGGTTGCTGAGTCCCGACTGCGACTGTATCTGATATGAGCAGCAATCTGTTGGGGGGGGGGGGGGGGAGGTAAAGAGGGAGGGCTAGCAGGGTAGAGGTGGGGGAAGATGCTAGTGATGCCTGTGGGAGCATGTGCAGTGCCAGGAGTGATAAGAGGCATGTGTAGTACTGAAGTGAAAGCAGCAAGGAGGACAGGCAAGTGGAGGAAGGGACTAGTGAAGACTGAAGCCAGGAGGGATTATGGTAACAAAGTATTTGTTGCAGGGAAAATTGCTACCTGCACAATTCAGAAAAATTGGTGTTAGTAGGAAGAACCCAGATGGCACAGGCTGTGAAGCACTCATTAAAGTGAAACATCTTGTATTCGGTGGCATGTTCAGCAATTGTATGGTCCAGCTGTCTCTTGGCCACAGTTCAGCACTGGCCACTCATGCAGATGGACAATTTGATAGATGTCATCCTCAAGTAGAAAGTGGCACAATGGTTACAGCTTAGTTGGTAGATCACATGGCTGCTTTCACAGGAGCCCTGGCCTTTGATGGGATAGGAAATATCTGTGAAAGAACTGGAGCAATTGGCAGTATAAACAGTTCTTGCATCTAGATGTCTTGTGGGATATGAGCCATGAGGCAAATGGTTGGGAGCAGGGTTGGAGTAGGGACAGGCAAGGGTACTGTGTAGGTTCAATGGGTGGCAGATATCATTGTGGGAGGAGTGAGTAGGATAGTCCTCATTTCAGGATACAGTGAGAGGGAGTCAAAACCCCAGCAGATAACTGATTCACTTGCTCCACTCCTGGGTGGCACTGAGTCATGAGATGGAACTGTGTATGCAGAGGGTCATGGGTGACTGGAGAGACAAGGCACGGGAGATCTGCTTCTGGACAAGGCTTGGAGGGTAATTTTTGTCTGTAAAGGCCTTAGTGACATCCTTGGCATATTTGAAGAGGGATTGCTCATCATTACACATGTGATAACCACAGCTGTATGCAATGGGAGGCAGCTATTGAAGTGGAGGTATTGTTGGTGGTTGGTAGCTTTGATGTTGTTGTACTGATGTAGCCATCCTTACGTGGAGCTCAACATCAAACAAGGTGGACTGTTGGGTTGAGGGGGACCAGGGGAAGCAAATAGGGGAGAAAGTGTTGAGGTTCTGGAGGAATATGGATAATGTTTCCTCACTCTTGGTCCAGATCACAGAGATCTCACAAATGAATCTGAACAAGGTGAGAGGTTTGGGGTTCTCGGTGGTTGGGAATGATTCCTCTAGATGGTCCATGAATCTGTTGACATAAGATGGTGCCATGCAGGTGCCCATTGCTACACTACGGATTCATTTGAAGGTGATGTCTTCAAAGGAGAAGTTAATTGCGAGTGAGGATATAGTTGGTCATGGTGACCAGGAATGAAGTCGTAGATTTGGATTCAGTTAGGATTGGGGAAAGGTAGACTTCAATAGTGGCAAGGCCATGAGCATTGGGGATTTTAGTCCATGGGAAGGTGGCACTGACAGTGATCAGCAGAATGTTTAGCAAAAATCAGCGTTACAAAAAGTAGATGGTTCAAATCATAAACAGCAAACAAATAAGGAAATGCTAGCAAACAGTGAAAATTGTAGTCAAAAACTGAGGAAAACACGGACAGATTTTGAAATGTTAAAATGTCAGCTTCAGACTAACTGTGAAAAGTTTGCACAACTTAAAAATTGTGTTGAGACTAAATTCAATAACTTAGGAATAAAACTGGATGTTTTTGTAGAGGGAAAAAACACAATTGTGGAGGATAATGCCTTCCTTATTGCAAAAGATGAAGAATTTTGTAACAGTATTCAACACAAAGTCTTGCGTAATAATGTTAGTAAGTGACAAGTATTACTAATGTTGACAAAACAGCACAAAATGTAGACTTACATGTTGTTCAAAGTAACTAAATGTTAAGGAAACTTCACAAAACAGTGAAAAGAAAGATTAATTAAACACATGTGAAGAGTGACAGCTTTGAAAAACAAAAGTATCTGTGGAGAAAAAGATGAAAATTTTATGATGTTGATTCAGTCTATAGTGACCAGTAAAGATCATGTATGCAACAGGCGCGATCAGCTGATCATCAGTGTCGCTCAGAGAGGTTCGTGCAATTGCTGTGTGGAGCGCTGACTCTGTACTTAATCCATGATGCAAAGAGCATCAATGTGAAACTCTGTGATTAATATTGTAGTCAATTACTCTCTTGCTACCAGGCTTGACAATACGTCATTAATGTCTCAGTTCTCTGCAGTAAATATTTTTGTTCCCTTTAAGCCACTGTTTCTCACGTAGATGGGATTAAGAAGAATTGCTATGATGAAATAAGTTGCCAGTGCTCTTTTCTGTTATCACACACACACATAACATGCATTTAATTTTGGCCAACTTGCAGTAGTGCAAGACTTGACTCAGTGGTGACCCCGAAGTGATCATGTTCAAAGGATTACAATAACAATGAAGAATATTTCCTGGCTGAAAGAGAATGACAGATGATGACGGCCATAATATTTCAAACTTGCTGTGCAACTTCCGTCCTTCTGGCCGGTGAATCCTACCTTACGGTTTGTGCAAGTGGAAGCAAACTTCCAATGCTCTGGAGTGAATGTGGATTCCACAAAGTTTGCAAACTTAGTGATTCGATTGGAACACCAATTTGCAGCCTAAGTCCAAGATATTATTACATTCCTGCCATAGGTTGGCACATATGTCAACTAAGCTCATATGCCATATGTCTGCTTCACAAGAGGAAAGATTACTCCAAGTACTCACACACGAAGACATCGGTGATTAAAAAGCCTTCGCTGTACTTATGCCACCTGTGAAGTAAAGTGGATATGATACAGTTTCTGACACATTGTTGCATACTTTGTGGAGCAGCAGACTGCCAGCGCAAGTCAAAGCCATAATAGCTATGCAGATGGATATTTCCTTGGATGATGTAGCTGTCCTAGCTGACTGTAACCATGACACTATCATGCCCGCCTCTGACTCTGACTCAACGGTAATGTGTGGCAGTACCTCAGTAGATGTGTGACTTGACTACAACAGACAATCCCAGAAGAAAACGGTACTGGAGCAACAACTGAATGACGGCTTATGCAAAAAACCTGAAGCCTTGGCCAAACAACTGAGCGATCTGCTCTCCAATCACAGTGCTAAGGACAATTACAGACAGTGATAATGGAGCCGATCTCAGTGGTCACAGAGCCACTCTGCGTGCAATACTCCACATCAGGATGACGTGCCAACAGACAACATATGTTGGTATGATTGGCATTTTGGAGACCAAGCCCACAAATGGGATTTACCCTGCAAGTACAGAAATACCATACTGCAAGCAGAAGTCGGCACACCTACCTGCCTGTTCTTAACCCTACAAGTCACGCCTTAAATTTCTGATACACACTGACTCCAATCTGAGTATTCTGCTGAGGGATAGGATGCACAAATATCACCTGGCCATCTCTTCAAGTTACCGTTTTCTACCATTCTATGATATAATTGTTAGGTAGTAACTGAGTAGATATTGGAAATTATTAGGTACGTAATGGAAAATTTATTTATGAGAAGTAAAAAAATTTCTTATGGTTTTGAAATGCAATATGTATTTTATTGTTTGTGACTGAAAATATTTCTGAATGAAATAACATTCAATGTGACTTGCATTTCTATTCTGTCTGTGTCCACAGAAATTTATGTTTATGAATTCTAACTATAATTTGGGAATTATTATGCTTTACTTGAATGAATCTGTGTTTAGGCTGGTAGGTGGGAAGTCAGACTTGTTGGTTTATCATTGTAATACTTCAAAATTTTAGTCAGAAAATGGACATGGTTGTTACAGAAAAACAAATGCATCATTATGAAATTTGTTGTGAATAGAGATCTCTAAGCTGGTATTTCATAAATTGTGACAATGTTATTTACTATCTCAGTAACATTCCACAATAAGTGTTGACCAGAGAAAAGGGGATATTTATCAGACAGCACAAATTGTGAATGAAATTGTGATAGCTATGTGTTATGTAAGTACTTACTGTGATCAAACTCTAGAAACGTTGAAAATGTAATAGGAAAGCAGTCAAGAATTACTGATTATGAATACACTTTATTCAAAATGTTTTTGTAATTGAGAATTGACATAGTTTTGTGGATTGTGATATGTTGAAGGATGAGGTGATATATGTTATACTGAGATATTATGTAGACAATGACAATACTGTTGATGGTGATGATGATGATGATACTTTTGTTAATGACAGTAGTGCTGGAGATTTTTAGTTTTGAATTATAGTATTAAATGATTATTAGGTTACGAGTTATGTAGTATGTATTTACAACGAAGAGTGAAATTTTTTTGTGAATATATCCTAATAACTTTGCAATGATAACATATTGCTGAGATAATGAAGTAATAACAGTTAACTGTGGAAAATATTACAAAAATAATGTAGTCACTACTGTGAATAAGTACAACCAAAGTATAATGTAGAAACAAATGTCAGGCTTATTCAATGACAACTGAAACAGAAATGTGTATAAAAGAGAATAAAAGGTTATGGAAATTAGAAAGATGTTAAAAATTGATTTACAAATAATAAGGTATGAAAGTCATTGTAACTAAAGAAATTTAAATGCTTTTCCCATTTTAATATAAGGGAGAAATCATATTTTGTTACGTATTTCTGTTGAGTAAAGCATTTTGAGGTAAAAAATCTGATGTGTTTGAGGCTATTCTTGAATTTTCTATCACTGCTAATGTAGGGATATTTGGCATATTATACGCAGCTTTGTCATATGTATTAGTAAATAGCAAATCTTATCGTTTATAACAATAAAATTCTTGGATGGAACAATATGTACAATAAAATGGGAAAGGTAACCACTTACCCATATAGGATCGATGCACGGAGCACACTACCACATAACAGAAAACAGCATTACACTAGCTTTCAAGTACTAGCTCTTTTTCCAGCAGTAGCACAAGCAATCACACACACAATCATACACAACCACATAGACACCCAAAAGCATTGTCTTGTCTTGTCAATTTCATCTTTTGTTTCATGTTTCTTTGAGTGCTAAGAATGTGGTTGGGTTGGGTTGTTTTGGGGGAGGAGGCCAGACAGCGAGGTCATCAGTCTCATCATATTATGGAAGGATGGGGAAGGAAGTTGGCCGTGCCCTTTGAAAGGAACCATCCCGGCATTTGCCTGGAGCAATTTAGGGAAATCACGGAAAACCTAAATCAGGATGGCCGGACGCAGGATTGAACTGTCGTCCTCCCGAATGCAAGTCCAGTGTGCTAACCACTGCGCCACCTCGCTCGGTAAGAATGTGGTAATTACACCTTAGTATGACAGGTATCTGAAATTTCCACATGAAACACCACTGCTCAAATAAGATAATATACCAGAAATGCTGTTTATAACATTGAATTTTGGTATCAGTGTCAATTTTTCTACTAGTAATTAAGTTTATAAATATATGTGTAATTGATTCCAATCAAGATGTGCAGACAGAACTCTGAAGAAGCAAGACCTTTGATTAATAAATAAGTGGAGCCTATACTCAGCATGATCAACAGATAATGAGACTGCAGAGCAGCTTAAGAAGAACATAAAGTTTATCATAAATTTTCTCACATTTATAAAATATTAGATACAAAAATAGAAACTCAATTATATTTTCCTTTTAAATAGCAAAAAAATCATTAACACATTTGATTAAGAATGTAAAATCTTTTAAAAATTATTTACTGTTTATCAGAAAAATACAAAAGAGAATGGAATGACAAACCTGTGAAACAAATGCTTCCAAAGGCTACAAAAAACTCATGCATATTTTATTTTCATGAAATTGTGGAATGGGTTTTACAAAAATGTATCTGCACACAGAAGTTATTATTTCATTTGCTATTTGTTGTACCTAATAGAAGCATTTCTTTCAGGATACTGTCAAATGGAATACCTGTATTTAACATAGCTGTACAGGTTCATTGTCTCATCATTTATTTTGAAACGAAGAGATACTTAGAAATAAAAACAAAGAGCTACCTATTTATTTAACACTGAAGTTTTCTATCATATAATCTATTAAATATGTGGTGAATGAATACTAATTTTAGAAATTATTAAAATTTTAGCTAAAATGTTTTGGACTGAAACTCATTATTCAGTAACTAGTTATCAGTATCCTAAATATAAAAATTTATTATGCTCTGTTAAAATATTTTATTTAAAATGAAATTATGATATATAAAGAATATGTATTACACAAAATTTCCACTGATGAAAGTTAATTACATTAAAAATTGCGTACCTCATTTTAAACCTTGTTATTTGTCATATGAAAAAATTACTTATGTTTCCAAAAAAATTGTCATAAATAAATTGCAAAAGAAAGTTTCAAATTCTAGAATAACCCATTAAAATTTGAAACTAAATCAAATAATTTATATCATCCTTTCATACTAATAAAATTGCAGTTTCCAAAAATCCATATTTTTGAAAAATTTATCCCCTAATTCAAAAATTATAGTAATTAGAAAAGTATATGCTTCAAGAAGTATAGCACACCAAACATTTGGTTATAAATGTGGGTATGGGTAACAAAAGAAATCATAGCATCTATCATTAAGAAGAGGAAACTACATATAGGGGTAAATGTAAATCAGAACTCCAAATTTATTAAATATGGGAGTACATCCTTTGTGAAAGTTTGCTTGGAAAGTACATTAGAAAATATAAAAGACAATTTGGAATCAAAATTATTAGCTTTTGGTACTGATATTTGGTCCAGTAAAAACAAAATTGAAAATTATTGTCATAGACAGGTAGAAGTAGTTGTTGTTTCATGTCAAGGCTCAAATAATGCACATTGGGCAAACATAGTCTGATGGTGGCAATGTACTGATTTCTAAGATGAACAAACAGATAGTAATGATGTAACGAATGTAGAAGTATGTCAATGCAAGTGTTGGTACAGTAAAGATTTGGGGACAGAGTTTGTTAGTAAAGGGGACCATAAAACTTATAAAATTATCAGTGAGGTAAATGAAATGCAACCAGCTCCAACCATGGTACGTAAAATTGAGACAGGTGTGTATAATCAAGATACAAAGACTTCAACCAATTTCCTACAAGGAAATATATGAGAGTAACGAAAGAAATCATCTAGTTAATGAAGCAGAAATTAACTGCCTGGCCAAGTCACATAAAGAGTCCTTAAGAATTAATGTATGGGATGGGGAACAGCCAACCAATATTATTGGGCGGAAAATAGAGTTTCCTATTTTAAGTTAAATAACTAAAAAAGAAAAAAATAGGATGGCAAAATAAACAATTAAAAAGAAAGCTATGGGGAGAAAAAGAAGATATGATAACAAAGTGAAATCTCCTAATTTCGAAGCAGGAGATTTGGTATCACTCAAGATTGAGGAAGTAAATGACAAAATGTATAAATTTCTACATGTGTCTAAAAACATATTTGGCTTAAAGAATACTAATGATATGGAACCATGCACACTAACTGTAAAATGTTTGAAAGAGGAACAATGGAATTCTGATTTATTCTTGAAGTTGGAAAAAAGAAAAAAAAGTAATTTTGTAAGTAAATAAAAAAAATTACACAGGGGTTCACTGCTCTTTAGTGCTTGACAAGTACTGTATACCCATTTTAGATGAAACCACTCTTTTCCTTTCTGGTTCACTCTTCCTTGCCTCTGCACTGTCTCTGAATATGAGTCTGTTCAAATGGTGGCTTCTGAAACCATTCTTTGGTGAATGTTTATTGGCTGATCCTTATGGATTTTTACTAGGACATAACCTAACTACTCCTTTTGTTAACTTCATAGAATGGTTCTTTTGAATTCCTACTGATACATGAGGGTTGGAACTTTGATAGTGACAACTATTTACTTACAGCTCATACAAAATAGATATCGGTTTCAAAGTTTTACTGACCTTCAAAGCAGTCACCAGCATTGTGTATAACCCATTGCCAGAGATGTGGAAGTCGTAGGATACTCTTAGCAGTGCCAGTTGTGTTGACAGTTCGACTGGCGCGGTCTATTGCCCAACGAATTTGTAGCAGTTGTGAAGCGAATGCCATGAAGTGTTTCCTTCAGTTTAGAAATCGAGTTGAACTTACGAGGGCTTAACTCAGGTCAGTGTAGTAGGTGGTATAGCACTTAGCAGCCCCATCAGCCAAACAAATCGATAACAGCTTGCACTGTATATGCTTGAGAACTGTCCAGCAAAATGATGGTCAGCTATTCATTTTTGGAATACAACGTACGACCAGTTTAGAGACAGAAGTGTGACACTTTCTACAGGACCCGACCATCATTTTGCAGGACAATGCTCAAGCACGTACAGTGCAAGCTGTTACTGATTTGTTTGACTGATGGGGCTGCTAAGTGCTATACCATCTACTGCACCCCCCTGACTTAAGCCCTCGTAAGTTCAACTCGATTTCTAAACTGGGCGAAACACTTCACAGCATTCGCATCAAACTGCTACAAATTCATCAGGCAATAGGCCACACCACTCGAACTGTCAACACAACTGGCACTGCTAAGAGTATCCTATGACTTCCACATCACTGGCAACAGGTTATCCACAATGATGGTGACTACTTTGAAGGTCAGTAAAACTTTGAAACACGCATATATTTTTTACAAGCTGTAAACAAATAGTTGCCACAATAGTTGCCACAATTAAAGTTCCAACCCTTGTAGTACAATGACAGAAAAAATCACAACACCAAGACAGAATAGTGCGACATAAACGAAAGTTGGTACGTGTGTTTCTGCATCAGAAAGATGGTGTCTATTCAAATTTCACACCAGTCACATAAGAGTGGCCCTAGTAGCCCCACTGTGAGGATGAAAATCAGGATTGCTTTATATACATATTATAACTTAATATTCGGCACCTGTACAGCACAGTGCATGCACGTTTGTGTGCTTTCATTCAACATTCTGCCAGTTACACTGGTTATTAATGTATCAGCATTTCACATTTGCAGCAGCTTATCTCAAACTTACATTAACCTGTGGTCTAGCTATGTTCATCAGTTACATATTTTACCTAGGCAAATGTAGTCCCAAAATTTCATTACCCTACATTAATTATTTTTTGATGTTGTGATTTTTTTTCTGTCAGTGTATTCCATGTCTGATCTGTTACTATACTCAGTACATAATGTCATGAAATGCATCAACAACTGCATTGACACAATTTCTTTCTGACACTAATGAAAAGAACAGAGGTTGGCAGTTCACTGCTCTTCAGTGCTTACACTCACTGGCAAATAGTGCCTCCCCTCTGGGTGAACCCATTCTTCATTTTCTGGTGCACTCTTTTTGACCTTTGTCCTAGGTATGGTGATCGGTTGTTCCACATTCTGTCTTTTTTTGACCATATTTTCATAGGAAGACATTCAAATTATTAGCAATACTCATCTAGCATTACAATGTACGGGTTGAGGGTTTTGAATTCCTAATAGTACATTGCACAGTACTACATGTTGTTCACCCTGGAGGAAGGGCTACATTTACACTAGTCACATTTTTCAGTACTGCACATTTCTGACATTCTCCTCTACACCACAAGTTGTTCGCCCTTGTAGAATCTTTACTTTTATACTATCTGTATTGTGGTTCAATACAGTCTTGCATCTTTCTCATTTGTCTTTTAAACATGGAGAATTTTCATCTTGATACTATTCATGCTTTCATATGACAATTTTATGACATTTTTCTCTTTAGCATATGTTGTCCACACTTGGTAAAATGTCACTTTTGCACTATTCATAGTGCTGAGTTTGTATCTGTTCTTGGGCGCCATGACCGACCTCATTTGAAGTCTTCTGTCAAGAGAGTCAATTTGGAGCTGGAATGGCTGCTTATGTCGGGTGCAGGGTCACACATTGGTATGGTTCCTGTTGATTCTCTCAGTAGGTGGGATTATACTAGGCATGGCCTTCACCTCAACAGGAAGGGGAAGGGTAAATTGGCTGGGGAAATAGCAGGAAAGTTAAAGGGGGGAGGCACTGTCATGAGTGGTAAAATACCAGGGGTTATAGGGTTCAGAAAAGACCCTTCTTTAGGGTAGGGAGTACAGAAAGAACGTAAATTTTAAGAGAGGTTAGAACTGAGACAAACCTTCAGTTTGAGAAAGAAATCAAAAAACATAATTCCAGCTTATTACATCAGCATAAACAGCTATTGGTTAAGAATTTTCAACAGACAGCAGATATTTTAACTCTATCCAATTTTAACTCAGTCAACGTGAAATGTCAGCTATCTTTATTGCATCAAAATATTCGAGGACTGAGAAATAAAATTAATGAATTAACTATCTGCATAGATGAATAAGAGTCTTCAAACCCAGCTGACATTATCTGCCTCTCTGAACATCATGTGACCACTGGTATAGAACTTTTAAGTGTTGCAGGGTTTAGGTTAGCATCTCACCTTTATAGATCAGAAATGGAGAAAGGAGGAGTTGCCACATTCATCAGGAACTGTCATAAATTTAAGAACATAGACATTCATAAATTTTGCCTAGAACAGCATATGGAAGCATGTGCAACAGAATTAGAATTTCACAAAAAATCCTTCATAATATTAACCCTCTATTGCCCAAATTATTATTTCCTGTAGAAAAAAATATTTATATGCACAGAATGTTAGAGAATAATGTATTTAACACATATCAGGTGAATTTTTGTTTTTGAAAAAAATTATTTTTTAAAAATAGTTCTGTGACTCTGAGGTCACAGTGGGCAGTTACATTGTTTGTGTATAAAGCAGCCATATTGTAACACTCAAGTCACACTGGTCAAGAAAGAAATAACGATCCTAATGCGAAATATAACGATAAAATTTGACGTGACTTCAGAGTCACGGTGGGCAGTAGAGGGTTAAGAGTATATCGAGGACCTGCAGGTAACTTTAATCTGTTTGTAAACCACCTTGAAGCTGTACTGGCCCATTTAACAACCAAAAACAAAGAAATAGTGGTTGCTGGTGATTTCAATGTAGATTTCCTTAAAGACTCTCCCAATAAGAACTTATTTGAGTTAGTAACACTATCACTCAACTTAATTCCCACTGTAAAGTTCCCCACTAGGGTAGCCACTTGCTCACAAACAGCCATTGATAATATCTTTATAGAAAAGTCCAATGAACAAAATTATATTACAAAACCAATAGTCAATGGCCTCTCAGACCATGACATGCAGTTCCTTCTGTTAAATGTTAATACTGAACAGGATATAAAATCTGTTAAATCTGAGCTCAAGAGGGTAATCAATAAGCCAAAAATTGATTATTTTAGGACACTCCTCAGAGACATTCACTGGACTGATGTTTACAGTGCTCATGGCATGAATGAAAATATAACATTTTTGCTAATAAAGTGCTTACCTTATTCGAACACTGCTTTCCCCCAAAACTTACCAAGGTTAGAGCAAAGTCTACAAAGAAGCCATGGATTACTCGAGGAATAGGGGTATCTTGTAAAACAAAAAGAAAACTGTATCTGTCAATCCGAAACATTTCCAATGTTGATGCTATAGCACATTATAAGAAATATTGCAAAATATTAGACTGTAATGCGGATGTCAAAGCAAATATATTACAAGGAAAAGATAGTCATATCAGATAACAAAATAAAGACAATATGGGATATAGTGAAGGAGGAGACCGGTAGAACCAGACATGAAGAGGAACAAATAGCATTAAGAGTAAATGATACATTGGTGACAGATGTGTATAGTGTTGCAGAACTTTTTAACAAACATTTTATAACTGTTACTGAAAAGATGGGGTTGTCAGGTTCGGTAGATGCTGCTATGGAATACCTCACACCAGGCATTTCAAGTAATTTCCATACTATGAATTTGACCCTCACTACCCCAACAGAAATAATGTCCATCATAAAATCTTTAAAATCAAAAACATCTAGTGGGTATGATGAAATATCAACAAAGTTAATTAAAGAATGTGACTCTGAGCTAAGTAACATATTAAGCTATCTGTGCAACCAGCCATTTATAAGAAGAATATTTCCTGAATGGTTAAAATATGCTGAAGTTAAGCCACTGTTTAAGAAGGGAGATAAAGAAATAACATCAAATTTTCGTCCAATTTCACTGTTTGCCAGCATTCTCAAAAATTTTAGATAAAGTAATGTACAATCGGCTTTATAACCATCTTATCTCAAATAACATACTGTCAAAGTCACAGTTTGGATTTCTAAAAGGCTCTGATATTGAGAAGGCTATCTACACTTACAGTGAAAATGTGCTCAATTCATTAGACAAAAAATTGCAGGCAACTGGTATATTTTGTGATCTGTCAAAGGCATTTGCCTGTGTAAATCACAATATCCTTTTAAGTAAATTAGAATATTATAGTGTAACAGGAAATGCTGCAAAATGGTTCAAATCTTACATCTCTGACAGGAAACAAAGGGTGTTATTAGGAAAGAGACATGTATCAAGCTATCAGGCATCATCCAACTGGGAACTAATTACATGTGGGGTCCCACAAGGTTCCATTTTGGGGGCCTTACTTTTTCTTGTGTATATCAATGACCTTTCATCAGTAACATTACCAGATGCCAAGTTCGTTTTGTTTGCCGATGATACAAACATTGCAATAAATAGCAAATCAAGTGTAGTCTTAGAAAGATCAGCTAATAAAATATTTGTGAACATTAATCACTGGTTCCTAGCCAATTCTTTGTCACTAAACTTTGAAAAAACACACTACATGCAGTTCAAAACTTGTAAGGGGTGTCCCACGAGTATATGTTTAACATATGATGACAAGATGATAGAAGAAGTGGATAGTGTTAAATTCTTGGGATTACAGCTTGATAATAAATTCAACTGGGAGGAGCACACCACAGAACTGCTGAAGCGTCTTAACAAATCTCTGTTTGCAATGCGAATTTTGTCAGACATAGGGGATATAAAAATGAAAAAGCTGGCATACTATACTTACTTTCATTCCATAATGTCATATGGGATTATTTTTTGGGGTAATTCATCAAGCCAAGCTAAAGTTTTCTGGGCACAAAAATGTGCAGTAGGAGTTACATGTGTGAACTCAAGAACATCCTGCAGAAGCCTGTTGAGGGAACTAGGGATACTAACTACTGCTTCCCAATATATTTATTCCTTAATGAAATCTGTCATTAAAAATATATCACTTTTTCAAACCAACAGCTCAATTCATGGAATCAATACTAGAAATAAGAATAATCTTCACAAGGATTTAAAGTCACTTAGTCTTGTACAAAAAGGTGTGCATTATTCAGGAACATACATTTTCAATAACTTGCCAGCAGCCATAAAAAGCTTAACAAGCAATGAAATTCAGTATAAGAGAAGCCTAAAGGATCTATTGGTGGCCAACTCCTTGTGTTTGTCGTGTATTGTTGTTTTTCTGACATGTTCCACATCCTGGAGGATCTCCTCACTATGGATCAATTGGAATGAAGGTAAATCTAATCTAATCTAATCTAATGCTTTACGATGTTTTTGACAATTGGAGAACTTTCACATTTACACTATTCATGTTGTTCTTGCAATGTTGTTTACACTTGCAGAATTTTCACATTTACACTATTTACATTAGGCTTCAATATGGATATGTCCTTTTGCTCTATGCTGCATGTTATTCACCCTTGCACGAATTTCACCTATACGCTATTCATACTTTTATGAAACTATTTTATCACACTGTGCTACAGGGGGTTAGAGGTGTAAGTGCAGATATTGTGACCACTGGTATCTTAGTATGTACCCACTCCAGTATGTCTGTTATTTTGTCTTTGCATCTAACAGTCTTCCTGAAAAAAAGTCACATAATTTACTACATGATGTTTTCTGCACAGTTGTAGCTGCACCACTAAGTGGACTATGCCTCTCAGTAGAGACTACCATTTTCCATCCATATGCCCACACTTCATCACCTGACCTGTTGCACAGGGAAAAACAAGCATTAAAGGCTTACTCTTGCCACATCTACTTGGATGTACGAACTACACTAAAAACATACTAATCCTAATGGCTATAATTATTAGTATGCAAATGAAGTACAGTACTGATGTAATGTTGTTCTGTGCACTGTCCTCAGCCACCAATAAAAATATCCTCACTAATACTCCGAACACCTTGTATATCATCCACCATTCATAAAATTTCACTTTTACACAATTCATGTTTTTCATCTGATAAAAAAATTGTCAGGGACAACCACATCTACAGCAAGTAGCAGGAAATTAAAGTATGGCATATTTTAAAATGCAGTCATAACATGTTCTTACAATGAGTAACACAAGATTCCTGTCACTTATATCTTGCGCTATCCTGTCTTTAGATGGTAAGTAAATGGTAATCATCTTCTACTATGCTTAACTGAAATGTAAATAAAAATAATATTGCAGCCTTTATTAACTATGCTAAGAGAATGGAAGCAAATGATATTTCAGCAAAATTAAGTGAAAAACGTTGTATTTTATCTTTTAATCTAATAATGTTGACATGTTGCACCAAATATTGAATTTCTTGCAGCGAAAAATTATGTAAAATTTGAAACAAGATAAAAATTACACAAATCAAATTCATGTGCCTGTGTAATGTGTTTTCAGAAAAATTTGTGACAGTGTAACTGCTGTTCAAAATTAAATAATTCCTGGATTAACTCGCATGTTATCTGTCGTGTAAAGGGAAATTATGGATTCTCTATGTTAACTATCCTCATTTGTGATCCTTCAGAGTTATTGTATCAATAGGGCTAAGTAAGGAATTGACATTTAATAATGTTTTAATAAAGAAGTATTTAATGGAATATTGAGGTATATAAAGTAATGAGGAATTAATGCAATTGTATAAAGTGATGAAGTCATACGAAATATATGAAATAATGAAGTTAATAATGGAGAATAAGAAATGTATAATGTGAAGTAGCAATGGTTATGGCAATTGTTAGGGATCCAGTCTTTGTATTACTTAAGGTTTGGGATTGCACTTTATCACTTTTAACTGCTGTTCAAAATTAAATAATCCCTGGATTAACTCGCATGTTATCTGTCGTGTAAAGGGAAATTATGGATTCTCTATGTTAACTATCCTCATTTGTGATCCTTCAGAGTTATTGTATCAACAGGGCTAAGTAAGGAATTGCCATTTAATAATGTTGTAATAAAGAAGTATTTAATGGAATATTGAGGTATATAAAGTAATGAGGAATTAATGCAATTGTATAAAGTGATGAAGTTATACGAAATATATGAAATAATGAAGTTAATAATGGAGAATGTGAAAGGTATAATGTGAAGTAGCAATGGTTATGGCAGTTGTTAGGGGTCCAGTCTTTGTATTACTTAAGGTTTGGGATTGCACTTTATCAGTTAGCAACTGTAACTAAAGATATAAGTGCCAGTAAATATTAAGACACGATTATGTATGAGAGATAGACTGTCTATGTGATCTGAGGCAACGGTCTGATAATTTATATAAAAATTATGGCACTGTGGTTAAAACAATTCAGTAATCTCATAAAAGCAATGGTAATGTTGAAGGAAAAGCCAACAAAGTTGTTCAAAAATGTGGAATGAAATATTGATTATTTATCAATTCAAAAGGTATATACTGTGTAAATTTGTTTCCAGGATACTGATGGAGAGAAAAAATGTAAAAAAAAACCTGGCAGAAATTAACAACTGACTACAGTAACATTAACAGCAATTGAAATTTTAAAATGAAATAATGTTCTCTGAGTCTAAGACCAGTTGAGTCTCCAGTAGAGCTCCCATCCAGTTCACTTGAAATCCATAGTAATGAAATGCTAAAAATCTTCCTTTTTTTTTAAGGATTTATAAATTTTCACAGGTATGTTGCAGATTTATAATACTGATTGCTAATTGTTTTTTTCCATGTTTCTGCAAATTGGATATTGAGTAATGTGATGGCAGGCTCATAAATGACTAGAATGATCTCTCCCCAAGTACTAATAGATGCTGGGGGTCAGGCTAAGGCCATGGACTCAACGAAGTACGCTGATTGTGAGTTCAATATAATCAGAATTTGAATTGTTTTGTTCTTCACAACAGACAGAGACTCTACATACAAAAGAGCACATTTCTAATATGCACGGGAACTGGATGTACATCCTCATATCTTTCTCCCCCGTCTCTGTTCCACCCCTCTGTCCTCCTCTTTCCCCCTCTCTCTTACCTTGAGCCTTATTTATTGTTATTGCTTATTCAGATTCTGTAGTAGTGTTCTAATCATAAACTAATAATCCATAAATGTAACTTTCCTGTTTACTAACAACATTGCACTATTGTAGAATATTGTGTAAAAATATGAAGTATGTGGGTCAAGAACTTCTCTAAATTTCTGATAATAACATTTCCCCTTTACATATCACATATTTATTTATACTTGTTTTAAAAAATAGATACATAAAAACACACACATATTCAAATGCAACATTGTGTCCCAATTTCCAAGCAATCGGTAAAGAACTTGTGGAGGTTTTCAGATTTGGAACACACAAACATTTACATTTTCATTTGTGTAGATGTAAATGTTCATTTGTACAAAACCATAAATCTCTGAAAGTTGTTCACCAAATGCTTTGAAATTCTGACATGTTGCTGGATTCTAATAGATGTGTGTTTTTATATACCTACTGTGGCACCATAGGGGATATGTTGTTAGCAAAAACTTCATGTTCTTTGTTCAGATGCTTAAATCCCCGAAGTTCTACACTGACTCCTTTGAAATTTTGTCACAATGTTTTTATTTATTGTGTGTGTGTGTGTGTGTGTGTGAGAGAGAGAGAGAGAGAGAGAGAGAGAGAGAGAGAGAGAACAGATGAACCCGAGATTTTTGCTAATGATGTATCCCTTTACACATATGGCTTTCCACCAGGTACGCAAAAAAACACTCATGTTCAAATGCAACGTTGTGTCAAAATTTCAAAGCAATTGGTGAAAGCTTTTGGTGATTTACAAGTTTGAACAAATGAATATTTACATTTTTATTTATATTGTTTTCTTAAAGAAAAAAAATTCTTTCTAAAAATTTAAAATTATGCATGTAACCATGTATTTTAATTCATATTCTAGAAGTTTGTGTTAACTATTTTTGTAGAACAATGGTCAGTTTTGCATTCAACATTTGCTCAATGTAATTTGTAAAAAAAGTTATTTACTACAGGAATTAAACTTTTCAGCATGCTACCTGTGCAGACACATGCTGTCTCTCTTAATATCTTTAGAATTAAGACCCAAAAACTGCTGAAAGAGGAAGCTTTTTACACTCTTAAGGAACATGGAAACTCTTCAAAAATAGTCCTTATTTACTAAATAACTCATAATAATTTTTGTTTGTACCAACTTTTGATGCTGTTTTTTGTCCCTTCTGGTATCTTTTCTTATGGGTATAATAAATTGCTAGTAACTAAATAATGTTGGCTCATGTTTTTCTATTAACCACACTGGGAAATTTTATTGTATGCCCTCTATTCTTTTATTACTTAGCAAGTAACTTAGGAACATTTACTTCCATATTTAACTATTAACCATGTGGACAAATCTGACTCTATGTTTTATTAGGTATGGTATTTTATTATGTGTACTTTAATCACGTGTAGTACCACAGCGCATTAAGTATCAAACAACAGAAAGTCCATGTTAGAATCTCAATATTACTTTACTCATCATAAAGATGACCCATAGAGATACAGACAGGCACAATGAGAAAGACTGTCATCATGTAATAAGTTTTCATGTGAAAAGTTACTATTTGCAGTGACTAAGTAACTACAACCAATTTCATGCTGTTTGTTAGACAGAACTCATCAGTGAAAGTGTACAGTTAAAATTTTCCATTCTTTCAAAAGAATCGTAGTGCATGTGCTCACTTGTGACACATGAACTGTCTAAATTACTGAATGCAATCTGATTGTCACTGTTTTACTGATGTCAATAATGTGAAGAGATTGTGACTTTTTGTGATCATCACCTGACAAGCTTGTAACTAAACCAAATAAGAGCTGGAAGACAGATGCCAAAGATCAAAAGCAGCACTACTACTGAAATAAAATCCAAGTCAGTAACATTACAGATTGGTTGCAGACATTTCTGTATTTCAACTGAAAGTGAATGGTTCCGGTAGTTTCACTCACCACTATTATACACAGTGCTATAGAATGACATTCAGAACATTTCAATATAAGGATCTTATGCTCAGAAGTGTGAAATAAAGTTTCTACAGCCACCACTGGGCTGTTGAAAATCCATGCACTGCTTGTATGAGAAGTTACCAGATTAGATTCTTGGTAAACAATTGGGCTGGAATTCTTGGAGATCACTGGACCACACATCTTACCATATAGTTTCAATGGTGCATGGTGTTTGAACTTTCTAGAGAACGAATTTGTCAGAACGTCCAAAGTACATTCCCGTACAAGTGGGCACTAGTTTATAGTTTCAGAACTATGGTGCTCCAGTGCACTTTGATCATCGTGCCAAGGCATATCTCACAGACAACCTCAGCAGAGAGTAAATGGAAAAGGATGCCCAATCCCTTGCAATAAGCAGTCCCCAAACATCATGTCTCTCAACTTTTTCCTCTGGGGCAATACCTAAAGTCCTTGTCTACTCAACACCATTAGGGACAGTACCTGAGCTTATCGAGCACATCTTTACAGTGCTTGATACCATTAGAGGAGAGTGTGGAATCTCACAGAGAATCAGACCAAACAAAGTCCAAACAAAGTCCATTGTTGTATTGTCAACAAACATTTTTAAAAACCACAGTATTCGGGTGTTTCATTCAGTCTATTGAATGCACAGTAAGTGCATAATGTTGTAGAAACTTTCTTTCACAATTTGAGCTATAGCTTCTCTAATGAATAATGTTCTGAATTTTATCCTCCACAATCCCCCAAATTTTTAAAATGTCATTCTGCAGTACCCTGTAGAAAAGCAAAATACTCTCTCCATTATGTTTCAGTTTTATATGATTAGTGGTAAACATATATGTTATTATTACATACTGCTAAACCTGAAATTAATACAACTAATTTTAACCCCAGAATTTTCAATATCAGTAATACCAAAAAGTAATTACAACTTACTATGGTATAAACAACACCAATGATGAAAGCTGACATTGTTTTCATGTTCATGTTCCAAACATTTCTGAACAAACGTATCTTGCTGCCACCATATCTGCCATGGATATGGTGCCTTTCTTCACAAAGAAGACTGAATCTTATCAGCAAAAGTTGTGTAGTTACCAATCCAAAGAAACAGAATAATACTGCAAAGAGAAGAAAAGCAAGAAGTTGAGCAAAGCAGTAAATCTCATTTAAAGTATAGACATTATACATATAAGACAATTACATTTTCTTAACATATCTTTAAAAGTACACAAGATAGTATAGCAGTCAGTTCTAGCATTTTTCTGTCACTTATGGGGCTTTCACTTTTGGAGATGATTGGTTAATGTGAAAAATGCCAAGATATATTGGATTCAGAATCCATGTTAAACTGTAACTGGGAAAGCCAGTTCAAAGGCAGAGGCAGGCAAGTGCATACCATCCCCAATGGGAACATGCCTAGTAAAGCACGGCACAATAGAAGACATGGGTGACACAGAACTGTGTATTGGGAAGGACAGATAGAACAGAGAAAGAGGAAAACTGTGGAGAGGATCATGTGAATTCAGGATGAGAGAAAGTAGTGACATGAGGCAGGGATGGAGAAGAGCAAGGCACAAGTACTAGTGGAGACTGGAGCCTGAAGGATTACAGGATCAAAGGATGTATTGAATGTGTGTCTATGTCCATCAGTTATAACTGTAGTCTAAAGATCACTAACACATAATCTCTAGTCGCTAATAGTGTTGATAGCGATGAAACTGACATCAGATCAAGCTTACCAGTGTCACATTCCTATCCACTGAGTTGCTGCCTCTCACTCCTAGTCAATCCGCCCCCCCCCCCCCCCCTTTTCCCCCAATGCTACCATTCCCTCCATGCTTCTTTTCTTCCCTCACCCATCACCTGACACAGCTTCTCACCTCAACAAGCTGCATTGGCAGCAAAATGTAATAGTCAGGACAATGCAGCCAAACATGTGCATATGTGTTTGTGAATGTATACTATGTAGCTTACAACTACAGAAGGAATCATCCAAAAGCTAACAATATTTTAAGTCTTTTTTTATGTGCCTGTCAATAACTCAACCATTCAGAAGGTGTTATCCTTATTCATTTCATTATTTATGTTCATTTCTGGCATTCAATCAAGCCTTCATTAGTGAATACTCATGTCCACAATTCCTGTGGACATACTTATCTTCATTGGCACCATTTTGTGCAGAGTTTCAGCTACCTGGCCCCATTTGATGTGTGAAGTGACAATGTGGTTTGAATAACGAAGAAAAACTTTACGGGATGTTTGTTTCTTCTTAATTTCCAAAACAGAAACATATAGCTGAATCATGCCAATACAGCTGTCATCAGTGTTGCCACCATAACGATATTCAAAATGGAAGTACAGTTCAAACTGAAGTACACACTGTTATGTGCTACACTCTCCCGTTGTTATCAACCCAACCACTAGCTGTTTCAGCTTGTCACTGTGCACCTTCAGCTGTGGCCGCTTCCTTTATAATGGTAGCTTGTGATATTATGATTATGGTATCAGCCAATTCATACAACATAATTACTAATTGTCTTGTATTCAAATTATCTTTTATATATTGTTAAATTACACTAAAGACCAATTTTACACAAAATTCAGTGCTTCAAACTAAAATTAGGACCCTCATATATACAAACAGAAGCATTAAGTTCAGTAAAATCCAAAATCAATATGATTATGAATGAATATGGGCAAGAGTAACCAAAAATGGTGAACTTAAATTAATGACAGTGTTTCTACCAACAATTAGTTCAGAAACATCAGTCATAATGTCATTCAAAAACAGCCTAAACTCAATATTACAGAAATATCCTGAGCATACAGTAGTAGTAGGTGGAGCCTTTAATTGAGGACCATTTTCAGAAAAGTCAACATCTACAAAAAAAAAACACATTTTTCAGGAGACATGTTTTATTGAACTGCTTGTACAATACACATTGCTGGTTCCTTAAAAAATTATATTTTACAAATAACTTTAGATATGTAATAGAACAGTGGAGAAACATTTCTATCAGTTTTCAGTTCCAAATAAAAAAATGTAAAAATTATGTTCTTGCCAAACCTGAACTCTTGCTTTATAGCAGTAATTTTCTAGTTTATTTTAACCTTCCGATAAATAATAATTTAGTAAACTGACTCATTAAGGTACTAAGCTTTATTATTTTCATTGTTATGTTTATTGCAACACTCTAAGGTCTTCCCATAGAACTCTTGAGCTGCTTCTGAAGATGTATCAAAAGTTTCTTAAGTTTGTTTACATCATCAGCTTTTTTGACACATCGTTTCTAGATTTTGCTACAACTGATTCATCAGTGTCCTTGAAACTATCCATGTCAGTTTTCTCCACTTCAACATTGATCGGAGAGGAAGTGTATGTTGTTTTGTATTTGGAGATGGTAGTACCTTTGTTTCTTTTTTATGAATAAAGAATTCTGGCTTCAGATATTTTGAATTGTAGCTTCTTTTTCATTAATCTGTTGTCAGTGGAAATTGCACACATTCCACTCCTGGCCCTGAAGCATACAGGTACCATGCTGGCTCAGAAACTCAAGATAGTGTGATGGTAAGATTATGGTTTCAAGTTTTCTCAATTCCTTTTCAACGGGACCAAATACTCTGTCAGAGTACATAACTGTGATCCTGACTGGGAAGCAGTGAGCTACTTTGTTGAAAACTAACAATAAATGTCCACCATCAGTAGTAGATGCATATTTTTGGCAAAATTAATTTTTTATAGATGCCAAGTTTCAAAAAATTTCACAGTTTTGAGTGAAAGATTAAATGGGAAAATAGGCAGTTTTGATATAATTCATGTACTGTAATGGATTTGCCTCATTTACAAGTACTCAAATACATATACACTGAGGTAACAACAGGCATGGAATAGCAAAATGCACATATACAGATGGAGGTAGTATCATGTACACAAGATATACAATGGCAGTGCACTGTCAGAGCTGTAATTTGTACTCAGATGATTCATGTGAGAACTTTTCGGATGAGATTACAGTCGCATTATGGGAATTAACAGACTTTGAATGCAAAGTGTTAGTTGGAGCTAGATGCATGGGACACTCCACTTCAGAAATTGTTAGGGAATTTAATATTCTGAGATCTACAATATCAAGAGTGTGCTGAGAGTACCAAATTTTGGGTATTAACTCTCATCATGGACAATGCAGTGGCTGACTGCCTTCACTTAATGACCATGAGCAGCTGCATTTGCATGGAGTTGTTAGTGCTAACGGAACAGCAACACTACATTAAATAAATGCAGAAAACAATGTGAGATGTAATATGAATGTAAGCGATAGAACTGTAGTAACACTGTTCACGTTACGTCGCACTTTACTTAGCGTAGACCGGGACTGTGTCCTAGGCATGCCCGATGGTAACTGACTGGGCATGGCCCGTGCTGCCGGAGTTGTTCTTGTTGTTATGCCGGCAGAGGTCGCATCCGAATTCTCGCGTGCCCTCTGGTGGACGGGACTCTACTTGCGGCAACTACCGTCCGTGACGCGCCGTGCCAATGTGCGCCTCCCACAATCTTTCTGGTGGCTACTACACTCCTCCTCCTTCGGGGGGTGAAGCCACTGTGATCCACTGCATCGGAAGGTGGAGCGTCGGGCAGGAGCGATGACCTCCACATCCATTGGATTGCCGGAGTCGAGGGGATCTGCCAACCCTCGAGCCGGAACCTTCGAATACGGCTGGAAGTGACCCACACGAAGAGGCCCCCATCGTCCCACAACTGGCGCCCGGGACAGAACGGACGACAAGCTGTCGAACTCCGGATCCTGTTCCACCTCGGGATGGGCAAGACCCAGTGGCGGGGACGAAGGGGAAGGGACGACCACAGGTGAACTAGCCCCCTGAGAAACCGGGCCTGCTAGGGGGGCCGGCTCTCGCTGGGGCATCTCGAATGACGGCGATGCCGGTGCTGGAGCTACTGGAGGCTGCCAAGGCTGAGAACTAGCGCAGTGCGGCAGAGTCACAGCGGGGAGAGGAGGTAACGTTCCCTGTGAAACCAATACAGGTGCCGGCAATGGGGAAGCCGGTGTCCGAGAGGTCGGAGGGTGGGTGCCCGAATGTGGACGTAGCTGATTTTGGTGACGACGTACCACCCGATCCCCCGCCTGCAAGGTATAGAGCCGGCGGCCATTTCGGCGCAGGACCACCGCCGGTATCCAACGTGGATTGCGACCAAACCCACGGGCCCAGACCGACATACCCAGTGGAAAGCCAGGTACTCCGTTTTGTGAAGGCTGGCGAGGACCAGGCCGGAGGAGGTGCAGCAGAGTCCGAGGTTGACGCCCATGGAGGAGCTCTGCGGGGCTGCGTTCTCCCATTGGTGTGGTCTGGTATGCCGTCAAGAAAAACGTCAATGCTTCGTCTGCAGGAAATTCATGCACATACTTTTTCATCTGCGTCTTAAATGTGCGCACCATGCGCTCGGCTTCCCCATTCGATTGTGCATGGAAGGGGGGAGAGCAAACGTGCCGAATACCGAAGCGCCTACAAAAATCCTGGAAGGCCTGCGAAATAAACTGCGGTCCATTGTCCGAGACCAGGGTGATTGGCAGACCTTCCACAGAAAAGATTTTTGCTAGTGCCTGGATTGCAACTTCTGAAGTGGTTGAGGAGCAGCGAACCACATATGGGAATCGGGAATAAGCATCAATGACAATGAGCCAAAAGCCATTGAGAAACGGGCCCGCAAAATCGATGTGAACACGTTCCCATGCTTGGGTTGCCGGCGGCCATGAAGAGAACGCTGCCCTGGGAGATGCTTGTTGGCTCGCACACTGGGAACAGGCGGCCACCAAGTGCTCAATTTCTCTGTCAATACCAGGCCAGTACACATGTCTGTGAGCCAAGGTTTTAGTACGGGAAACACCCCAGTGCCCCGCATGTAATAACGTGAGGACCTCCCTTCGTAAACTTGCAGGAACAACCACGCGAGGAGCTGTATCATCCGTAGCCAGAAGGAGAACTCCTTCCAAGACCGAGAGGCTGTCTCATAGAAGAAAATAATTACGAAGAGGGTCCGAGGCCCGGCCCGGAGGGCGGGATGACCACCCCTGCTGAATGAGGCGAACTACTTGCCGGAGAACCGGGTCAGCCGCCGTTTCCCTGGCGACTCGAGAACTAGTGATCGGGAAGCCATCAACCGCTTGGCGGGACGCCACATCCAAATGAAAACACATAATCTCCTCTCGATCGAATGTAGGATCCAGGCCCACCGGAAGCCGGGAAAGAGCGTCGGCGTTGGCATGCTGTCCTGTAGGGCAAAAATGAATGTCATAATGGTACTTAGAGAGGAACAAGGCCCAGCGCTGTAGTCTGTGGGCCGCCCTATCCGGAATCTGAGAGGCGGGGCCAAATAACGATATTAACGGCTTATGGTCAGTGATTAACTGAAACTTCGTGCCATACAAGAAAGGGTGAAACTTGGTAACAGCGTAGACAATGGCCAAAGCCTCTTTTTCCACCTGGGAGTAATGGGCCTGCGCGGGACTAAGCGTTTTCGACGCAAACGCCAGTGGTTGCTCGGAACCATCTGCGTTGCGATGGGCCAGGACCGCCCCCACCCCATACTGCGAAGCATCTGTAGCCAGGACCAACGGCTTATGGGGATCAAAAGTAGCCAAACAAGGGGCTGACGTGAGGAGGCCCTTCAACGAGGTGAACGCTCGCTCGCATGCAGGCGACCAATCAAAAGGAACACCCTTGTGCAGAAGGCAGTACAGGGGATGGGCTATAGTGGAAGCCCTGGGAATGAACCGGTGGTAATAGGCTATCTTGCCTAAAAAAGCTTGTAACTCTTTCAGCGAAGTGGGCCGAGGAAGGTTGACGATACCTTGGACCAAACTTCCTAGTGGCTGGATGCCATGCCGAGATATGGTGTAGCCCACATACTCAATGGACGGTTGGAAGAAGGTTGACTCATGCAGGTTGCAACGCAAGCCCACAGACCTGAATTTGAGAAAGAGGGTGCAAAGGTTGTGCAAGTGTTCCTTCGTGCTGCGGCCTGTGACAATTATGTCATCCAGGTAATTAATACAATGAGGGATTGTCGACGTGACATGCTCAAGATAACGCTGAAATATCGCCGGGGCACTGGATATTCCAAAGGCCAACCGCTGGTATTGGTAAAGGCCAAGCGGGGTGTTGACGACTGCCAGCCGCTTGAAGTCCTCATCAAGTGGTATCTGATGATAAGCCTCCGACAGATCGATTTTCGAAAAATATTGGCCTCCCGCCACGGCGGAGAACAATTCATCAGCACGAGGCAAAGGATAGGTGTCCACCACCAATTGGGAATTAATGGTGGCCTTGAAATTGCCACAAAGACGTAATTTTCCCCGAGGGCTTCTTGACAATAACGAGGGGCGAAGCCCACTCACTGGAAGAAACGGGAAGAACGACCCCTAGGGCTGTCAGCCGGTCTAGCTCTTCCTTTACCTGAGGGCGGAGAGCCAAGGGGATCTGCCTCGCGCATAGAAAACGCGGGCGAGCCGACGCCTTCAACGTTAAGTGAGCTTCAAAATCGGAAACACGCCCCAGGCCCTCCTCAAAAATATCTGGAAAGTCTGAGATCAAAGATTCCAATGAGTGATAGGGAACGTCTGCGGAGACCAACTGTATGGTGTCAGCGATAGAAAAACCGAAAGCTTGAAAGGCATCCAGGCCAAAAAGGTTAGCGGAGCTCGCATCACTGACAACAATAAAAGTAATAGGCTGAGTGACTGATTTGTAAGTCACGTCGGTAGTGAATTGACCCAGTAGGGGAATGAACTGTTTATCATAACCGCGTAGATGCCGGTAAACTGGCGCCAACGGGGGCGATCCAAGTTCGGAATAAGTTTGTGCATTCAACAACGAAACTGCCGCGCCCGTATCTACTTGCAGATGTAACCGCGCGACCGAACCGACACCTCGATAAAGAGTTTGCATGCCGATGCCTCGGGAGCCTGGCCCGATGAAACTTCCTGAATGTCAACGTCCATGTCCGCTTGTCCGCTGTACTTGCTTCCTTCGATTCTTTTGAGGCTGAGCGGCAAACTTCAGCAATGTGACCTTTTTTATTACATTTGCGACAAACGGCCCAACGCTGGGGGTACTCTGACCGATCATGATGTATATAGCACGACGCACAGGATGGCAACAGGGGCCGGCGGCCGGAATTCTGTTTACGCGCCGCGCGGGAGCGGCCGTAACGGCCGGATTGTACCGCTCGCACGTCGTCCACCCCGGACACAGTGGACGCGGTCGCGCCGCCCTGAACCTCCGCAACGTCGCACCACGCTTCCAGCTGTTGACCTGCTGCGTGAGAGACTTCATACGATTGAGCAATGGACAGGACTTCCTCGAGGGAAGGGTCTTCTAACTGCAGGGCCCGTTGCCGGACCTCCCTATCAGGGGCCGAATGAACAATGACGTCGCGTACCATAACGTGGGCATACAACTCTCGCGACTGCTCCGTGACAAAATGACACTTGCGACTAAGACCGTGCAGGGTAGCGGCCCAAGCCCGGTAAGACTGATGGGGCTGTTTCTTGCATTGATAGAACTCGACCCTAGCCGCCACAACATGCGTGCGGCGGCGATAATATGAAGACAGCAATGAACACAATGCGTCAAAAGACAAGGACGAGGGTTCCTGCAACGGCGCTAGCTGCCGCAAAACTTGATACAGTGAGGGAGATATCCAAGACAAGAAGAGAGCACGGCATACCTCCGCATCGGCAACATGAAACGCCTGGAAATGCTGCTGAAGGCGATGTTCATATGTGTCCCAATCCTCCGCCATCTCGTCATACGGGGGAAAGGGAGGAGGAAACTGCGCCGGAGCACACGGCGTGGAGAGCAACACCGGAAGCACTTGTTTCATGGTGGCCATGAGCTCCGTCTGCTGCGCCACCAAAACCCGCACCAAATCCTCCATGCCGTGGAGAAGCTGTGAAACCGGAACAACGACGCAACACGCGAAAGAACGACCCTACTCGTCGCCAATTGTGTAGTAACACTGTTCACGTTACGTCGCACTTCACTTAGCGTAGACCGGGACTGTGTCCTAGGCATGCCCGATGTTAACTGACCGGGCACGGCCCGTGCTGCTGGAGTAGTTGTTGTTGTTCTTGTTGTTACGCCGGCAGAGGTCGCATCCGAATTCTCGCGTGCCCTCTGGTGGACGGGACTCTACTTGTGGCAACTACCGTCCGTGACGCGCCGTGCCAATGTGCGCCTCCCGCGATCTTTCTGGTGGCTACTACAAGAACAGTGCAGTGAAATCTGATGTGAATGGGCTATGGCAGCAGGCGACTGAAGCAAATGCCTTTGGTAACAGCATGGCATTGTGTGCAGCATCTAATCTGGGCTTGTGACCATATTGGTTGGACCCTAGATAACTGGAAAACGCTGGCCTGGGCAGATGAGTCCCAATTTCAGTTGGTTAGAGCTGATGGTAGGGTTCAAGTGTTGCACAGACCCCATGAAGCCATGTCAACAAGGCATGGTGCAAGCTGGTGGTGGATCCATAATGGTGTAGATTGTTTTTACATAGAATGAAGTGGGTCTCCTGGTCCAATCGAACCAATCATTGACTGGAAATGGTTTTGTTCGGCTACCTGGAGACCATTTGCAGCCATTCATAGACTTCACATTCTGAAAAAAACGATGGGACTTTCATGGATGACAATGTGCCATGTTACTGTGGAAACATTTCATAACTGTTACTAGAAAGGTGAAGTTGTCATGTTCAGCATACACTGCCAGGGAGTACCTCAGACCAGTCATTACACTTGGTTTTGTTTTGCTTTAGGGCACAAAAAATAACTGGCATCATATGTGCCGAAGTCAAAACTACAGAACACGAAAACACAGAGAGGCGTTAAATGACTATACGTCAGTCCCAATGGACATAATAGAAGACAGCTAAAAACAGACATGTGGAAAAAGGGCTAAAAAAATATTCCATACAGAAATGGAGGTCCAAAACTAAAAATTAAATGGCCTTTGCCATATTGCTTCAGCAGATAAAAAGTAAAACGCAGTCGACAGCCCACGTCATTCGCTAAAACGGCTGATAAATCAGACGGCAAACCCAAACTGGAATGTAAATTGTTAGAAAAAAGTGCATTACAGCAGGAAGTGGCAGACAGTTAAAATTTGGGTGCAATGTGTACAAAGTGGTGGGGTAACACCCCTTAGCAAATGATGATGGCTGAAAAGCCAGTGCCCAATATGCAGCAGAGTTAAAATAACCTCCTCCTGGCAGGAAGGCCAAGAAGAGGTCATCAAAGGTGCTGGGAGAGGCTTAATAAGCCAAAGCTTATTACTGGGAAGGGAGGACCACTGGCGGAGCAAAGGGACACCACCTCCTGACAGATAGCAACACAGAGATCATCGGAGGGAATATAGGTACTCACGGGCTGTGGTACAAGGACTGCAGCCCTGGCAGCAACATCAGCAGCCTCGTTTCCTGGCAGACCAACATGACCAGGGACCCACAGAAATATGACACTGGCTTCACGAAGAGTGAGCAAGTGACAATTTTCCTGAACCCATTGCACTAAGGGATGAGCAGAGCACAGCGAACATAGACTTTGGAAGGCACTGAGTGAGTCCGAGCAGAGGACACAATTGGAAAGACTGTGTTGCCAGATGTACTTCGTGGCCTGATACAAGGCAAAGAGCTTGGCTGTAAACACTGAGGAGTGTGCCAGAAGCTGATATCAAAAGACATGGGTGCCAACGACAAAGGCACACCTGACCCCACAATCAGTTCGAGAGCCACCAGTGTAGACAAAGGTACTATAGCAAAGCTCCATGCAAAGGTCGTGAAACTGGAGGCAATAGACTGAGGCTGGAGTACTGTCCTTAGGAAGCGAATGAAGGCCAAGGTTAACATGGGCCGCTTCATGAAGGCAAGGTGGTGAAGGGTTCACACCCACTAGGAAAGTTGCAGATAGTGTGAAGTTCAGCCGCCGCAGCAAGTGGCGAAAGTGGACTCCAGGAGGTAACAGAGAAGAGGGACGAGCCCCATACTGATAATCAAAGGAATCATCAAAGAAGGAGGCATAGAAGGGGTGGCCACACATGGCAGACAAAAGGCATGCTTACCTGCTGAGGAGAAAGTCACAGCAGTAGGATAGTGGTTGTTCAGCGGCTTCAGCATACAGATTCTCAACTGGGATGGTGTAAAAGGCGCCTGTGGCCGAACGGATGCCATGATGGTGGATAGTTTGGAGACAGTGTAAGAGGGAAGGGCATCCAGACTCATAAACAAAGCACCCATAGTTGAGTTTTGAATGGACAAGGGACCGGTACAAATGGAGGAGGGTGGTTCGATCAGCACCCCAGGTAGTACCATTGAGGACACACAGGAGATTGCCAGGTAAGACACATGGGAGGACCAAGAGAATTTCCTATCAAGCATGAGCCCCAGAAATTTTGTAGTTTCAATGAATGGAAGGGCAACAGGCCGAAGATGCAGAGATGGTGGGAGAAACCATTTGTGCCACCAGAAATTCATACAGACGGTTTTGTCAGGGGCAAAGCGGACGCTATTGTCAATGCTCCAGGAGTAAAGACAAGCAAGACAGTGCTGAAGTGAGACAGGTCCATGGAAAACTGCAATAGATGTCAAAATCATCTATAAGAACAGAGCCGGAGATGCCCGGCGGGAGACAGGCATTTTATAGGGTTACTGGTGATAGCAAAGAGGATGACACTGAGGACAGAACCTTGAGGCCACCGTTTTCCTGGATAAAGGCATCCAACAAGGCAGAACACAGACGTATCTTGAAAACTCTATCTTGTAAAAATGCCTGAAGGAAACAGGGCAGGAAGCTCCACGTGTAAAGAGTACGTAGTTCTCCAGCAGGTGTCGTAGGCCTCCGCCAAATTGAGAAACATGGCCACAGTCTGGGATTTCTGCAGAAAACCATTCATGACATGGGTGGACAAAGTAACAAGATGGTAAACTGCAGAATGCTGCGCTTGAAATCCACAATGTGCATTCATTAGTAAATGTCGAGACTTGAGCCACCACACCAGCCGGGTGTGAATCAAGCGTTCCATCACCTTGCAAACGCAGCTGGTAAGAGAGATGGGGCAGTAGCTAGAAAGAAGGTTTTGTCCTTAGTGGGCTTAGGTATGGGTATGACGGTGGCTTCATACCAGCGTCCAGATGCGGTTGTACGTGTTAAGCAGAAAGTGCTTGCCCGCAAGAGAAAGGTGCTGCAACATCTGAATTTGGATGGTGTGTGGCCCTGGGGCAGAGGATTTGGATGAACTGAGAACACAATCTAGCTCCCTCCTAGTAAAGATGGCATTGTAGCACTCACGATTTGGAGAAGAGAAGGGTATTGCCCAAGCCCCCCCACTCGTTTCCAATGGATGAAGGCAGGGTAATAGTGGGAAGAGCTCAAAATTTTCACAAAATGGAGGCCCAAGGTGTTGGAGATAGCAATACTATCCATGATGACACCGTCAGCTCCTGTCAGGCTGGAAATTGGGGAATGGATCTTGGTTCCAGAGTGCGATCAGAGGTTGGCCCACATGACAGAGGAAGGTGTGGAACTGTTAAAAGAACTAGAGAATGAAATCCAGCTAGCTCTTTTGCTACCTCGAAGAACGCGACGACACTTTGCACACATCTGTTTATAATGAATGCAGCTTTCCAGTGTAGGGCGGCAATTCAAAATGTGGAGAGCACGTCTATGTGCGCGAACTGCATCATGGCATGCCTCAGTCCACCAAGGGACTGGGACACAATGTGGTACAGAGGAAGTGCGGGGGATGGAACACTCTGCAGCAGTAAGGATAATTTTTGTGAGATATTCGACGTGGTCATTACAACTGGGGAAATCTTGTTCTTTGGAAGTCGCCAGGGAGGAGTAAAGCTGCCAGTCGGCCCTAGGAAGCTTCCATTTAGGCATGCATTCGGATGGGTTAAGGGTCAGCAAATGGATAGCACACTGGAAATAGTCGCTCGAGTAGGTGTCAGAAAGAATGGACCACTCAAGACAATGGGCAAGCTGGGCAGTGCAAAAGGATAGGTCCAAATGGGAATAGGTGTGTGAGAAGTAGGAAAGGAAAGTGGGTGCTCCAGCATTAAGGCAGAAGAGGTTAAGTCGGTTAAGCAGGTCAGCCAAGAGGGCACCTCTCTGACAGGTCCTTGGAGAACCCCAAAGGAGATGATGTGCATTAAAGTCACCGAGCAGCAAAAATGGGAGAGGTAGCTGCCCAATAAGTTGAGGGAGTCTGCCCTGGTGACAGCAAATGATGGAAATGATGGAGGGACATATATAGTACAGAGGGGAAAAGTCAGGTGGCGAAGGCAAAGGTGAACTGCCACAGCATGAAGATTGGTAGTCAGCAAGATGGGTTGACTATGGATGTCATCCTGTATGAGCAGCATGATGCCCCCATGAGAGGGAATGCCAACCTCAGGGGGAAGGTCAAAATGAATCGGTACAAAATGCGAAAGCTCAAAGCGGTTGTTAGGGTGCAATTTAATTTACGGAAGACAGAGTACAAGGGGATGCTGTGATGCTAACGGCTGTCGTAAATCCTCTTTGTGGGACCGAAGGCTGCAAACGTTCCATTAGAGGAGAGTCATGATGAAGAGACATGGGGATGTCACCTAGGTGGTTGCCGAGTGACAGCTGTGGAAAAGGCGCTACTACAGCACACAGAAGCAGGAGGATCCTGCTCCATGGGGTCCACAGAAGCATCAGCTTGCTTGTACGGTTGGTCTATGGAGTCCAACACTGAAAAACGGTTGTTGGTGCACACCGGCGGCACAGAGGTTGGCCAGGCTAAGGTATCACATGCCGACACCATCGAAGAGGATCTTAGAAGTGGCGAAGGAGAAGATCGTCTGCCTTTGGAGGACTTCTTCGAGTGTTTCTGGTTAGATGAAGACTCAGGTATTGTTTGGCTGCAGGGACGGAGGAAGTCTTCATGGGAGTACTCCTTCTGAACTTTCCAGCCTACCAGTTGTGTTGCTGGTGGTTTTGCCCCTTGGGGCGAGAGTTTGATGGCTTGTTGCACAGCTGGACGGGGGATGGCAATGCTACCTTGACACTGGGCGATTTCACAACCTCAGAGCTGAATTGGAGGTCGCATGTCTACATGGCCATGTCCTTCATGGAATGAGGGGTAAGAAGAACAGAACTTTATGTACCAGATGGGAGAACACAGGGTTTGCAACTAGCCAGTAACTTGCGAGCAATTGGATAAGGCACCTTTTCTTTTACCCGGATCTCTTGAACAGCCCACTCATCAAGATACACTGGACACCCCCGAGAGGAGGCTGCATGACCACCATTGCAGTTGATACAGTGGGGAGGAGGAGGTGGACAATCGACCTCATGTGCATCCCTACCACAGGCAACCCATTTGGCTGGGTGTCGACAAGATGTTCTAGTGTGGTTAAAATGATGATACTGGTAACAGCCCATCAGGTTCGGAATGTATTGCCGGATGGTGATAATTTCATGGCCTGCTTTGAGTTCGGATGGAAGCACCACTCTATCAAAGGTGAGAAAGAGAGTGCAGGTGGGCACTAAGGAGGAATCTATCTTTTTTATTACACAATGAATGGCAATAACACCCTGATCGGAGAGGTAAGATTGTATTTCGGCCTTGGTTACACTGTCGAGCAGCCTGGTGTAAATTACACCACGGGAAGAGTTCAAAGTTCTGTGGAACCATGGAGAAGTGAGGCAGCAAGTAGTTGTGCTTGAGAATCAGAAGTGGTCTCCCAAAGCAAAGTGCCATTCCATAAACGAGAGCAGGATTTCACATGGCCAGCAACTGCATCTACCCCTTTCTGAATAATAAACAGATTTACTGTGCTGAAGCACTGACCGTCTTCACTACATTAGACCATGAGGAACAGTGGTGCAGCGGGAAGGGTCTTTGAATCAATAGCCTCATTGCGTTTACATTTTGTAGAAGTGGAGTGGGAAGGTGATTGACTCATCACGAGGAAATCCCCCATGATTGCCAGCATCTCCGATGGTGTGCTCTTTCCAACTAGGGGCCGCCTTCACAAGGGCACGCACCCGCCTTAGGTGATTGTTCGCACCTCAGGTCACACCTTTCAAACACCTGACAGAGGGACCAATTGGCAATTTGGGAAGGTTACAGCTCAGGCAATCATCCCTCCCTGGGCCTGGCCTGTTCCAGGGGGTACATGCGATCCCTAATTGTCAACCCGGGGCTGGGAATTACGCGTTACCCAGTCACTTGTAATATGTCAGATGCATGGGCCATGGAGGAAGAAGAATAAAGAGAGTCCTCAAATATTGAAGTGGAGGAACAAGAGGATAAGGGAGACAAAGAAAGGAAAAGGGAGCAAAAAACAAAGGTGAGACTGTTTGCACATCAGCAACAGAACACAGAACATTCCCAAAACCACCCCAGACATGTTCTCCAAGGGAGAGGAAAAAGAACAGCAAGAGGACAGAGATGCAGCACGGAAGGGAAAAAATGCTGCAAAGGCTGGGGCCCCGTGGTAGCCAAGCACGAACCTGCCAAAGAGTGGCGAGCTCCCTGGGGGGAGTCATTACACTTAACTTCAGTAATATGAATATGACGCACACTACCCCAGTAAAAGTAATGTCCACCATAAATCTTTAAAATCAAGAAATTCTAGCGGTTATGACAAAATATCAACAAAATTAATACAACAGTGTGCTCCCGAGTTTAGTAACATATTGAGTGATCTGTGTAAGTAGTCATTTATCAGCGAACATTTCCTGATTGGTTGAAACACATTGAAATTAAGGCTTTGTTTAAGAAAGCAGATAAAGAAATACCATCACATTTCTATCCAATTCCACTTTTGCCGGCATTCCCAAAATTTTTAAAAAGCTTATATACAATCAGCTTCTTCACATTTCACAACAACAAATATACTGTCAAAACTGCAATAAAGATTTCTGAAGGATTCTGATACTGAGAAAGCTATCTACACAAACAGCAAAAATTTAGGCAATACATTGTAGGTTACTGGTATATTCTGTGATCTGTCAAAGGCATTCGACTGCATATATTAAATAAATTGGAATATTATGGTGTGACAGGAAACACAGCAAAATTGTTCAAATCCTGTATCTCTGACAGGAAACAAATTGAATAATTAGGTAAGAGACATGTATTAAGCTATCAGGCATCATTCAACTGTGAACCAATTACGTGTGGCATACCATAAGGTTCTATCTTAGAGCCCTCACTTTTTCTTGCATACAATGTCTGTTCAAAAAATTCCAGAACATTCATAAGCTCATACCAATGGTGTATTGGAGCAATATGCAGTTCACATCCATGCACATGCCTGTGTTTAATGTGTAACTGCCAGAAGTTTCATTGCTCCATGTCTGTCAATAATTGTTCAGTGCTGTAATGCATAGAATGTTGTTTAGCACAGTTTGCAAATTTTGAGATGGCAGAGTTAGAGGAGCAATGCATCTGCACTGAATTTTCTGTGACACTCAAGAAAACCTTTACAGAGACACATTAAAGGATGCAGGAAGCCTACTATGATGAGTGCTTAAGCTGTACTCAATGTTATGAATGGTTCACAGAGTTCAAAAATGGCCAGATTGGAGTTAAAGATGACTCTTGTTTAGGACACCCTTTGACATTTATCGACAATGGTCAAGTCAGGAACAGCAATGAAATTGTGCAAGCCAATTGAAGACTGACTGTCAAAGAGATTGCAGAAGAATCTAACATTTCAGTAGCATCATGTCATAAAATTCTGACACAGCACCTTGGAATGCATCGTGCTGCCTCCATGTTCATCTCATGGCTCATGAGTCAAGACCAGAAAGAACTTCTCCTCGCAATTTGTGAAGAGCTTTTGGATTGCAAATGAGAACAAGGTGTTCCTTAAGAAAATAACAACTGGTGATGAGATGTGGATCTATGGTCATGATGTTGAGCCCAAGGTTCAGTCTTCACAATGGGTTGGGAAAGGTTTTCCAAGACCGAAAAAATCTCAACACGCCAGGTCAAATGTCAAAACCATGCTGATAGTTTCCTTTTACTTTGAAGGGTTAGTTCATCATGAATTCATGCCACAGGACAAACTGTTAGTCGATGGTACTATTTGGATGTGTTGCGACACCTGTGAGAAAATGTGAGAAGGAAATGTTTTGAAATATGGCAAGACAATTCATGGCACTTGCATCATGATAATGTACTAGCACATTTATTCCTCTTGGTGCGTAACTACTGAAAAGAATGAAATCACTGTGCTGCCTCATCCTCCGTACTACCCTGCAGACATATTTTTTTATTTCCAAAGCTGAAAACCACACTGAAAGGACAAAGATTTGCAACAATAGATTAGATAAAAGAAAATTCGCAGATGGCACTTTGAACGATCCAGCAACAGGTGTACCAAGACTGTTTTCAGAAGTGGGAATGGCACTGGGAGCAGTGTATCAATTGTGGAAGAGAGTATTTCAAGAGAGACCATGCACAATAAATAAAAGGTAAGTGTAGAAAAATTTTGTGGACAAAGTTTTGGAATTTTTTGAACAGACATCGCATGTCGGTGATCTTCCATTACTAACATTACCAGATGCCAAGTTTGTTTTGTTTGCATACGATACAAACACTGCAATAAATAGCAAATCAAATGCAGTCTTACAAAGATAGCTTAATGAAATTTTTGTGGACATTAATAAATGGTTCCTAGCGAATTCTTTGTCACTTAACTTTGAAAAACCACACTACAAGCAATTCAGAAATTGTAAGAGGTTCCCACCTGTATATGCCTAAAATATGATGACATGTGGGTAGATGAAGTGGACAGTGTTAAATGCTTGGGATTACAGCTTGATAATAAATTCAACTGGGAGGAGCACACCACAGAATTTCTAAAGCACCTAAACAAATCTCTATTTGCAAATGTTATAAGACACAGGGATATAAAAATGAAAAAGATGGCATACCATGCTTACTTTTATTCCATAATGTCCTACGGGATTATTTTATAGGGTAACACATCAAGTCAATCTTAAGCTTTCCAGGTCTAGAAACGTGTAATAAGAACTATTTGCGGCGTGAACTCAAGAATGTTTGCCGAGGCTTGTTTAGGGAACTAAAGATACTGGCTACTGCTTCTGTTGTGACTCGCCGATCATTCAAAGTGCTGCCGCGCAATTACACGCGTCCTCTACGTGCGGCGCTGTCTGCCAGCCATGCAGCAGCTGCACCACCTAAGTGGCCAGCCGAGCAGTGGCCGCTAGACTGGGACTCAGTGCTCATTCGAATGTTAACGTGTGCACATGTCTTGCGTGTCAACTTACTCTGTGACTTATATGTGTTGTGTCATTCTGAAATATAGATGTTCAACTTGACGTTATAACAATTGGCGACGAGGTAGTGGATTTTTCCTTTTCACCGTTGACCCACAGGTTTCCATGGCTACTGTCGAGCAACTATTGCAAAGTCTCCTTGAACAGCAAACGCTTCTAACAGCGGCGATTCGCGATTTCATCGCGGCGTCAAATGCGGGGCGTTTCTCGTCGTTGGCTATACCTCCTTTTCCTCCTTACGACGAGACAGCAGAAGACTGATCTGATTATGAAAAATGTCTTCGACAGCACTTCTTGGCATTTCATGTCACTGATGAACAACCATGTAAGTCTCTGTTCCTTTCCTGGATTTCACCTCAAATGTATCGGTTGTTGTCGCAATTGGCTCCTTTGCAGGATCCTGTGTCTTTGTCCTTTGCTGAAATGTGCTCACTTCTGTCTGTCTATTTTCAAAAGCAAATGCATGTGGTAGCCTCTCGTGTTGCCTTTTATCGTTGTCAAAAACAGCCGCATCAATCCTATCACACTTGGGCTGCTGAACTTCACGGCCTCAGTTGAAAGTGTCAATTTGTTACTGACGTTCACAAAGAATCCTATGCCGATTCCATGGTACGGGATGCTATTATCCAGTCGGCGCCCGACAAAGAAGTTCGGCAACGTGCCCTTCAGTTGACAAATCCGACTCTAGATGAACTTCTCTCCATTGCGTAGTCTTTTGAAATTTCTCGCGCCGCTGGGGCGCAAATAGAGGCGTGGGGTGATGTCGGGGAAATACAACCTCTGTGCACTGTTGACGACGCGTGCGGCGCATCCCCGCCGGCCGACGTGGCCGCAGTGCACTCCCACGCGCAGCCTCGGCCTAGCCGTAAACAACCCGCTAAGAAACTGCAGCAAAACCCCCGGCAACTTCCTTCATGTCCGCGGTGTTTTACGAAACATTCACGTGAGGATTGACCCCAATGTTGGGCTGTGTGTCACAATTGCAAAAAGAAAGGTCATGTGTCTTCTGTTCGCATATCCAACAGCATACATGATGTTCATGAACATGACGCTGATTCTGATTCTGTTTTGTCTGTCAATTGCACTTCTTCCCTTTCAGGGAAGTTATTCCTCAATGTCCAAATCCTTGGTCGAGATGTTCGCATGCAGGTGGATACCGGTTCTGCTGCCACTATAATTAATTCTCAGACGTATATTCAATTGGGTTCTCCACTCCTGTCACCTGTCACTCGGCAATTACGGACGTACAATAAACAGAAGATTTCTCTCTTGGGACAATTTAATGCTGAAGTATCTTACAAATCCGTCGTTCCCACTGTTCCCACATTTGTGGTCGACCAGAGTAATGCAGAGAATCTTTTTGGTTTCAATGCCTTTCGTGTTTTTGGGTTCTCCGTAGATGACTCTGTCAATATCGTCTCTGATGCTATTCCTTATGCTCAATTGGATTCCTTGTCGATGACATTTTCGTCCCTTTTTTCTCCTGGGTTAGGCCGTGCAAACGACTTTGAAGCTCATATCACGCTCAAACCCACTGCTCGGCCTAAGTTTTTTCGGGCTCGGCCCATTCCTGTGGCCCTTCGTGATCGGGTAAAACGGGAACTGGATCGTCTCACCACTTCAGGGGTCTTGCTTCCTGTCACTTCCAGTGAGTGGTCCTCTCCTGTCGTTGTCATTGCTAAGCCAAATGGTGATATTCATCTCTGTGGCGATTTCAAAGCCACTGTAAATGCTCAATGCCTCATCGACACTTACCCTATGCCCCGACCTGAAGAACTGTTCACTAAACTTGCTGGAGGCCAGTATTTTTCTAAAATTGACCTGTCGGAAGCTTATCATCAACTTCCTCTCGATGCTGCTTCCCGGCAGTTTCTGATCCTTAACACACCTTTCGGCCTCTATCAATACCAACGCTTGCCTTTCGGGGTTGCTAGCGCCCCTGCTCTCTTTCAGCGATTCTTGGAACAATTATTGCTCCCTGTCCCTGGGTGTATCAATTACATGGACGACATTGTTGTCACTGGCTCCACCACTGAAGAACATCTTCAAAATCTCCACACACTTTTTCATGTCTTACAGACTGCCGGTCTTGAAGTGTAATCTTCAGAAATCACAATTTTGTCAGGCATCTATCATGTACTTGGGGTTTCAACTCTCTTGGGATGGTATTCGTCTGCTTCAGCAAACTGTCGCTGCGATCGATGCCCTTCCTTGCCCTACATCTGTTAAGGAACTGCAGGCCTTCTTGGGGAAGATAGCATTCTATCACAAGTTTTTACCGTCTGCGGCTTCGGTGGCTCAGCCGTTGCATCGTCTGTTGCATAAAAACGTGCCTTTTCACTGGTCCGTGTCATGCGATGTGGCTTTCCAGAAATTGAAGACTATGCTGAAACATGCCCCGTGCCTGGCTACTTATCGACCTGGCCAACATCTTGTTCTTGCCGCACACGCCTCTCAATATGGGGTCGGTGCAGTCCTTGCGCACTGCTTTTCTGACGGTTCGGAACCCATTGCTTATGCCTCGAAAATGCTCACGGATGCCCAACAAAAGTATTCTCAAATTGAAAAAGAAGCTTTGGCCATTATTTGTGCTCTTCATAAGTTTGGTGTTTTTCTCTATGGCTCAAAATTTCATCTTGTTACGGATCACAAACCACTTGTTTCCTTGTTTCATCCATCAACGTCACTTCTCGACAAGGCTGCACACCGCCTCCAGCGTTGGGCTCTTTACTTGTCTCGTTTCAATTATGAGATTCATTTCCGGCCAACGGCTCAACTGTTTCCACCTGGATGTTGCCGAGCAGTGGGTTGTGGACGAGTTCCCCATCACTGGGGACAGGCTGGCGGCTGCTACGGGTTCTGACCCTACCCTCTCCCGGGTTTTACGCTGTATTCAGAAGGGTTGGCCAGATCGCCCGTCCGCTAAGACTTCTGATCCGTTGCGGAACTACTACGCTTTGCGCTACCGCCTCACGGCTAGGGATGATGTTATCCTCCTTTCCACTGACAATGCTTCGCCGCGTGTTGTGGTACCTGTGTCTTTGCGTGCTTCGGTCTTGCGCCTCCTTCACCAAGGGCACTGGGGTGTGTCTCGCACGAAATCTCTGGCGCGCCGTCATGTGTACTGGCCTGGCATCGACTCTGAAATAGCACACATGGTCGCCGCCTGCGGCCCTCGTGCATCACAGACCGCTGCCCCAAAGTCATCTTTGTCACCGTGGCCTTCGCCTGAGAAGCCCTGGGAGCGCATTCATGCTGACTTTGCGGGACCCTTTTTAGGTACTTATTGGCTCCTTGTCATTGACGCCTACTCTAACTTTCCTTTCATTGTCCGTTGCACGTCGCCTGCCACCACGGCAACCACAAGTGCTCTCGCCCGCATTTTTTCTTTGGAAGGCCTCCCCTCTACTCTTGTTACTGATAATGGTCCGCAATTTGCCTCTTCCGAATTTGCGGATTTTTGTGCTCGTCACGGCGTAATGCATGTCACGGCCCTGCCGTTCTATCCACAATCAAACGGTGAGGCTGAACGACTGGTCCGCACATTTACGGCTCAGATGCAGAAACTTCCGACTTCTTCTGCTGCTGATGAGGCGCTTCTCCAGTTCCTGGCGTCTTACCGTTTCACCCCCATGGGCGACCACAGCCCGGCTGAGCTTTTACATGGCCGACAGCCCCGCACGCTACTTCATCTTCTGCGGCCTTCCACCTCACAGCCACGGGGCCTTCACTTGGCCGGTTCACCGCCGACGACCTCGTCTGGGCACGGGTATATGGCAGGCAGCCAAAATGGAGCCTGGGCCGCATCTTACGACACCGTGGCTGATGCCTGTATGAAATCCGGATGGACACGGGTGTTGCAGTGCGTCATTCGGACCAGCTTCGGCCTCGTGTGCCGGCAACGCCTGTTCCGAATGCCGCTACACCACCTTTGGCTCCACCTGACGCTCGGGATCTTGGCATCTCTCAATACTCACAACGCAGCCCTCTCACCGTCATCGCAATGCCAGCACAAGAACGGACGCCACCAGGAGACGTGCCCATGCAGGAACCGGATGACCATCCTCTGTAAGAGCCAATCTACTCACCTCCTCCTCCAACGGACGCAGACACATCGCCCATGTCTCCTGTTATATCAACTGGACTTGCCGCAATGGGCGGATTGGTGTATGGGGCCCCAGCAGATTCGACCCCTATGTCTACTGTCATCTCGACCTGTTATCATCGGGGACACTTCCGTCCATACGGCAAGCCTCCTCCTCGAGACTTTACGGTGAGTCAAACAACGCCTATGGACGTTAGCCATCTCCAGGACACCTCCATCAGGACCAGTGCAACAATTTCAAAGGGGGGAAAAGTGTTGTGACTCGCCGATCATTCAAAGTGCCGCTGCGCAATTACGCACGTCCTCTACGTGCGGGGCTCTCTGCCAGCCATGCAGCAGCTGCGCCACCTAAGCGGCCAGCCGAGCAGCGGCCGCTAGACTGGGACTCAGTGCTCATTCGAATGTTAACGTGTGCACATGTCTTGCTTGTCAACTTACTCTGTGACTTATATGTGTTGTGTCGTTCTGAAATATATATGTTCAACTTGACGTTATAACAGCTTCCCAATATATTTATTCCTCAACAAAATTTGCCATTAAAAATATATCACTTTTTCCAACTAACAGCTCAGTTCATGGAATTCTTTGGTCGGAAAAGGTGGCCACTTTTCAGGAACATAGATTTTCAATAACTTGCCAGCAGCTATAAAAAGTTCAACTACCTATACAGTCCAGTTTACAAGAAGTATAAAGAGTTTATTGGTGGCAAACTACTCCTACTCCACTGATGAATTTATTAGTGAAACCAATTGATGTGTGTGTGTTACTAATAATACTGAACAGTACAATCTGACTTCTGTACAGGTTCAGTCCAGAAACTTGATCATTGTAAACAAGTGTTGTAAAATGATATTTCTATTTAGTATTTATTACCTTTTAAATAAAATTACGTTTACATTTTTTGATGAATTCCACATCCATGACAATCATTTCACTTGGGATCTGTGGAAGGTACATTGGCATATTTGTTTTTCATTGTGAATATTTACTCTGTATTCTTGTTTTTCTGGCATGTTTTACATCATAAGGGATCCCCTCACTAAGGATCAATTGCAATGGAAAGTACTCTAATCTAATCTAATCAATTCAGAAAAAGGTAAGGTCAAATAATTCGAAATGGGGGAACTACAGACCTATTTCATTGTTATGTTTGAAAGAGCTACATGTGATGAGACAGAAAATTATAATTCGTCCCACATTGTCACCAGAAGAATTAATGTAACTGGCATTCTAAAGGTCAGAGCAAGGAATATGAGACTCATTAATTTTGTTGGTACATTAGATAACTAGAATACAGAAACTGTTACTTTGAAGTTGGATACAGTGGGGATTAGTAAAGCCTGGTGATGCAGAACACAATTTCAGGTCAAGTGAATATTAACACAGAATCAAATATTAATGCAGGAATAGGTCTAATAAAGAATAAAAAAAGTGGGAATGCAGGTGAGCTACCATGAACAGCTTAGTGAATGCATTATAATAGCCAAGGTAGACACAAAACCAATATCCATGACAGCAGTACAAGCTTATATGCCTACCAGCACTCCAGACAATGAAGAGAATGAAAGAATGTATGATGCTAAAAAATATATTACTTAGATTGTTATGGGAGACGAAAATTTTATTGTGATGGGGGACTGGAATTCAATAGTGTGAAAAGGAAGAGCTGGAAAAATAATGGGAAAATATGGACTGGGAGAAAAGATGTGGAGGAGTGGCCACCTGGCAATAGCCTACACAGAACATAAATTAATCATTGCTAATATTTGTTTAAGAAACACAAAAGAAGGTTGTACACTTGGTAGAGAAATGTAGACATCAGTAGGTTTCAGGAAGATTATGCACTAGAGTGCCGAAGAAACTGTTACAGGCATGCATATTCAAATACAGAGATATGTAAACAGGCAGAAAATGGTGCTGCAGTCGGCAATGCCTATCTAAGACAACAAGTGTCTGTCGCAGTTGTTTGACTGGTTACAGCTGCTACAATATCAGGTTATCAAGATTTAAGTGAGTTTGAACGTGGTGTTATAGTCAGTGCTAGAGTGACAGGACACAGCACCTCTGAGGTAGTGATGAAGTGGGGATTTTGCCGTACAACGATTTCATGAATGAATATAAGAAATCCGGTAAAACCTCAAGTCTCTGACATTGTTGCGGCTGGAAAAAGATCCTGGGACCAACAATGACTGAAGAGAATTGTTCAACAACACAGAAATGCATCCCTTCTGCAGATTGCTGCAGATTTCAACAATGGGCCATTAACAAGTGTCAGCATGCCAACCATTCAATGAAACATCATTGATATGGGCTTTCGGAGATGAAGGCCCACTCATGTACCCTTGATGATTGCATGACACAAAGCTTTACACCTTGCCTGGGCCCATCAATACCAATATTGGACTGTTGACGACTGAAAGATGTTGCCTGGTTGGACAAGTCTCATTTCAAATTATGTTGGGTGGGTGGATGTGTGCGGGTTTGGAGACAACCTCAAGATTCCATGGAACCTGCATGGCAGCAGGGGACTGTTCAAGTTGTTAATAGTAATGGCTGGCTTTGTAATGGTGTGTGGCGCATGCAGATGGAGTGATATGGGACCCCTGATATGTCTAGATATGACTTTGACAGGTGACATGAACAGATGTATTCTGTCTGATCACCTGCATCCATTCATGTCCATTATGCATTCCGACAGACTTGGGCAATTTCACCAGGACAATGTGATACCTCATACATACAGAATTGTTACAGAATGGCTCCAGGAACACTCTTCTGAGTTTAAACGCTTCCACTGGCCACCAAACTCCTCATACAGAAACATTATTGAGCATACCTGGGATGCCTTGCAACGTGCTGTTCGGAAGAGATCTCCACCCCCTCGTAATCTTATGGATTTATGGACAGCCCTGCAGGTTTCATGGAGTCAGTTCCCTTCAGCACTATTTCAGACATCAGTTGAGTCCACACCATGCCATGTTGTGACACTTCTGCATGCTAGTTTGGGCCCTACATGATATTAAGCAAGCGTACTAGTTTCTTTGGCTCTTCAGTGTAAGATAGAGACTTGGAAATAAAATTTTTAACTGTAAAATATTCCCAGGAGGATATATGGACTCCAACTGTAATTTATTACTTACACAATGCACATTAAAGTTGGAGAAATTGCAAAAAGGTAGGAAACTAAAGAAGTGGGACTCAGATAAGTTGAAAGAGCTAGATGTTGTTGAGAGTTTCAAAAGGAGCATTAGGTAGACTAACAATTAGCTGAAATTAACATAAGACATACAGCAGAAGATGAATGGGTAGCTTTGAGAGAGGAAAGTAAAGACAGTATCGATATCTAGGCAAACAGACAGGGACCACAGAAATTCTTAAATAACAAAAAGGTATTAAATTCAACTGACGAAGGGGTAAAATTAAAAAAAATGAAACAAATGAAGCAGGCAAAAGAGAATATAGATGTCTGTAAATGAGACTTCAGCAGGTAAAAGACAGCAACGCAGATATTGCCAGAGTAGAAATGCAAAATCTTGCTTACTGTAGGTAAGATCCACATTTAGGAAACTTAAATGTGCGTTTAGTAGTAGTAGTAGTAGTAGTAGTAGTAGCAGCAGTAGTAGTAGTAGTAACAGTAGTAAAGACAAGTAACTGTGTGGACAAAATGGACAAGAGCTCAGACTGCAAGCCACTACCAAACAAAGAAAGGAAGGCTGAGAGATGGAAGGAATATACACTCCTGGAAATGGAAAAAAGAACACATTGACACCGGTGTGTCAGACCCACCATACTTGCTCCAGACACTGCGAGAGGGCTGTACAAGCAATGATCACACGCACGGCACAGCGGACACACCAGGAACCGCGGTGTTGGCCGTCGAATGGCGCTAGCTGCGCAGCATTTGTGCACCGCCGCCGTCAGTGTCAGCCAGTTTGCCGTGGCATACGGAGCTCCATCGCAGTCTTTAACACTGGTAGCATGCCGCGACAGCGTGGACGTGAACCGTATGTGCAGTTGACGGACTTTGAGCGAGGGCGTATAGTGGGCATGCGGGAGGCCGGGTGGACGTACCGCCGAATTGCTCAACACGTGGGGCGTGAGGTCTCCACAGTACATCGATGTTGTCGCCAGTGGTCGGCGGAAGGTGCACGTGCCCGTCGACCTGGGACCGGACCGCAGCGACGCACGGATGCACGCCAAGACCGTAGGATCCTACGCAGTGCCGTAGGGGACCGCACCGCCACTTCCCAGCAAATTAGGGACACTGTTGCTCCTGGGGTATCGGCGAGGACCATTCGCAACCGTCTCCATGAAGCTGGGCTACGGTCCCGCACACCGTTAGGCCGTCTTCCGCTCACGCCCCAACATCGTGCAGCCCGCCTCCAGTGGTGTCGCGACAGGCGTGAATGGAGGGACGAATGGAGACGTGTCGTCTTCAGTGATGAGAGTCGCTTCTGCCTTGGTGCCAATGATGGTCGTATGCGTGTTTGGCGCCGTGCAGGTGAGCGCCACAATCAGGACTGCATACGACTGAGGCACACAGGGCCAACACCCGGCATCATGGTGTGGGGAGCGATCTCCTACACTGGTCGTACACCACTGGTGATCGTGGAGGGGACACTGAATAGTGCACGGTACATCCAAACCGTCATCGAACCCATCGTTCTACCATTCCTAGACCGGCAAGGGAACTTGCTGTTCCAACAGGACAATGCACGTCCGCATGTATCCCGTGCCACCCAACGTGCTCTAGAAGGTGTAAGTCAACTACCCTGGCCAGCAAGATGTCCGGATCTGTCCCCCATCGAGCATGTTTGGGACTGGATGACCCGTCGTCTCACGCGGTCTGCACGTCCAGCACGAACGCTGGTCCAACTGAGGTGCCAGGTGGAAATGGCATGGCAAGCCGTTCCACAGGACTACATCCAGCATCTCTACGATCGTCTCCATGGGAGAATAGCAGCCTGCATTGCTGCGAAGGGTGGATATACACTGTACTAGTGCCGACATTGTGCATGCTCTGTTGCCTGTGTCTATGTGCCTGTGGTTCTGTCAGTGTGATCATGTGATGTATCTGACCCCAGGAATGTGTCAATAAAGTTTCCCCTTCCTGGGACAATGAATTCACGGTGTTCTTATTTCAATTTCCAGGAGTATATTATTGTACAGGGTGTCCCACTCAAACCTACCTGATTTCAAAGACCCAGAGAAAAAAAAACATCATAGTAGATATGACACTGAAAAATGCACGACATTGTAGAGCATCTCAAAGAATTTATTTATTTATCATCAATACACCCCTACATGTGAACCATTTGTAGCACAAAGAATATTGAGTCTATAATCAATTTCTTGCCAAGTTCTTTGTAACATTTCCTCTGTTATTGTTGCAATCACATTAGTGATACGATGTCGCAACATAACAATATTGTCCACTTCGGTTGCATACACGCAGTCCTTCACAAATCCCCACATGAAGAAGTCAAGCAGCTTAAAGTCAGGTGAGCGTGGTCGCTAGGCAATGGGTCCCCCTACGTCCGATCCAACAATCGGGAAATTTCCTGTCCAGGAACTTGCGAATGGCCGTTGAGCAATGCAGCAGAGCTCCATCTTGTTGAAAAATGATGTTGGGTTGCAAGTCTCATATCTGAGGGTACACAAACTGCTCCAACATGTCCAGATACACTGACCCATTCACTGTTTGTTCCGCGAAGAAGAACAGTCCAACAATCCCGTCGTGCATTAGCCCACACCATACGTTTAGTTTAGGGCTATCACGAACATGTTCAATGACAACATGCAGATTTTGCGAACTCCAAAGCTGAACATTATGCCTATTAACCCTTCCTGATATATGAATGATTGCCTCAGCTGAGAATTAACATCTTTCCAGGAAGCTAGCATCCATATCAATACACTGCTGCATATCCACAGCAAATTGTTGTCAGCGTGGTTTGTCATTCGGCGTCAGATGTTGCAGAATTTGCATTTTGTAAGCACATACAAGAAGATTCTGGTGAACTACAAGATGCTATTTTGATCAAGGTACATCAAGTTGCTTAGATGCTTGACGAATTGACTTACGTGGGCTTATAATGTGCACTGCCAGAATTTTTCAGAACACTTCCTGTTGCCATAAGCTTCCTGTACCATTCCTTAATTGTTTTCACATCAGATGGATCACATTCATACACATGATGATAATTTCTTTGCACAGTAATCGTCGATTTTGTTTCTGCAAAACCACACTACTGCCACTACTGTCCAAACATGACATGGTTGCTGACATAGTTCTGCCTGCTGGATGTTTAGGGCAAAGCATAACCTCCAGCATCAAAGCTCAATTGCACGTTCAGTTCCAAGCCAGGAGTTGTCTACACCTCTTAGGTCATCAATTGGAACTCACTGAGACCAGCCTGGACAAGTCGTTCTACCCCATACGATCTCTGCACTGCTTCACTGTATGCCACACAGCATGGGCCCCACAGGTGGCACTTCTACAGCCAACTGAGATGAGACTTCCCACACAACTGTTATTATGCCAGTGGACTTTGTTTGTGTTATTCTCAAGTGATCACTAATGGCCTTTCAGCTGTTATATGAACTTTACTTTTTTCTAAACTTGTGCCATGAATAAGGTGTTTTGAAGTTCAACTTGGGAATCATCATTTACTACAACAGCTTGCATCATCCACAATGAAGGACTTAACATTATGGAATGACTATATAAAAGAAAGAAACTTCAAGACAATATTATGGAAAAGAAGGTGCGAGCGTGTGAAGATAATATGACTGATGCAATAATGCAAAATGACTTGGTCAGAGCACTAAGGACCTAGGTAGAAACAAGTACCTCGAGTAAATGACTTTGGCTCAGAATTATTAACATCCTTGGAAGAACCACACATGAAAAACTGTTCCACCTGCTATGCAGACTATGTGTGTGTGGTACAATACCACCATGCACAATGTAATCTGAATCTATGATTTACGAGGTGACAAAAGTCATTGGATAGCGATATGCACATATACAGATGGCAGTAATATTGTGTGCACAAGGTATAAAAGGGCAGTCAACTGGCAGAGCTGTCCTTTGTACTCGGGTGATTCATGCAAAAATAGTTCTGACATGATTATGGTTACATGATCGGAATTAACAGACTTTTAAGGTTAAATGGTATTTGGTGCTAGACGCATGAGCCACTCTATTTCAGAAATTGTGGGAGAATTAAATATTCCGAGCTCCACAGTGTCAAGAGTGTGCTCCAAATATAAAATTTCAGGCATTACCTCTCTCCATAGATAATGCAGTGGTCGATGGCTTTCACTTAATGACTAAGATCAGCAGTGTCTGCATATAGTTGTCAGTGCTAACAGACAAGCAACACTGCGTGAAATAACTGCAGCAATCAATGTGAGAGGTACGACGAACACATCTGTTAGGACTGTGTGGCGAAATTTGATGAGAGTAGGCTATGGCAGCAGATGACTGATACAAATGCCTTTGCTAACAGCATGACATCACCTGCTGCGCCTCTCTTGGGTTTGTGACCATATCAGTTGGACCCTAGATAACTGCAAAACTATGGCCTATTGAGATGAGTTCCAATTTCAGTTGGCAAGAGCTGATAGTAGAGTTTCAATGTGTGCAGATCCCATGAAGCCATGGACCCAAGCTGGCAACAAGGCACCATGCAAGCTGGTTGTGACTTTATAATGGTGTGGGCTGGGTTTACACGGAATGAACTGTGTCCTCTGTTCCAACTGAACTGACTATTGGTTGGTGGAAATTGTTATGTTCAGCTACTTCAAGACCATTTGCAGCCATTCATGGACTTCACGTTCCCAAACAATAATGTGCCATGTCAGCAGGCTACAACTGTTTGTGATTGGTTTGGCACCCAGATTACCCGACATGAATCCCACTGAACATTTAAGGGACATAACTGAGAGGTCAGTTCATGCACAAAATCCTGCACCGGCAACATTTTCACAATTATGGATGGCTATAGAGGCAGCATAGCTCAATACTTCTCTGCAGGTGACTTCCAATGTCTTGCCAAGTCCATGCCATGTCAAGTTGCTGCACTTCATCACGCAAAAGGAGGTCCGACATGATATTAGAAGGTATCCCATGACTTTTGTCACCTCAGCACATCTTAAACATTGCAAAAGAGAAAATATTAGAAGCTAATGAAAAGTGATGTTTTAGAAGAATGCTCAAGACAAGTTGAGTAGATTGAATAACTAATGAAGATGTACTGAATCTGATAAGAAACATCCTGAGTCATCCATGAATAGTTGATTTGGTTATGGAGGAGAGTTGGGAGGAGGTAAATTACACAGAGGAAGACCAAGACTTGAATGACAGTAAAAATGTTTTTACAGTATGCAAGCCACAATTGTTATGCTAAGGTGGAGAGACTTGCAGAGGATAGACTAGCCTGGAGAGCAGCATCAAACCAGTCTCCAGATGGATTCCCTTAACAACAACTCTCACTATTTATGCATTTGGCATCTGTTCAGTAGAAGTAGTTGCATTATCTGATGGTTTCTCTACTGGTAGACTCAGAGTTTCACCACTTCTACCAGTCTCAGGAAAGAACTGAGAATGGCCTCAGATCTCAGGCAGCTGACATCATTGACACTGATGTGAATGACAATATGCAGCTGACTACAGCAAGTGCTCTCAATTCCTCTCTTGATGGCCTTCTTTTCCTGGCACAACATTCTTTGAAACATACTTTTCATGTGGATATTTTATTCATTCCAATACTGTAGTAGTATTTCCCAATGAGGGACCATCATCCACCAGACACTAGAGCTGCCAACAATTAATAGAATCTTCCACCCCCCTCCCTCCCCTCCCCCCTGAAGATCACGGATCTCAACAAAGGAGAAAATGCTGCTCTTGCAAAAGGGCCAAGACCTACTGGCTGTGTCTCATTATCTGAGGGAGGCAAAGTCTCAAACCTATCCATTAGAAGTAAGGACATAGCCTTTGCGACATTAGCCACATAAAACTTTCCTCATAAAACAGTTCTAAATCCTGGGATTACCAGCTAGACACTACTTAATGACAGCTCGGTGCCAGATCGGTTCCCAAAACATGCCATGTATTACACATACTGCAGATACGCACATTAATATCATACGTTTCTTATGAGTCATATACTTTACAATGTCAGGATTAATTTGTTTTCACAGTATCAGTACTGCATAACAGAACACCTGTAATACAACTGGAAATAAATGGTTTGGGCTGGGTTAGTTGAATTTAAAGCTCTTGTTGAAACTGTAATTATATCTCTACATGTAAAAGGCAATGTCCTGACTGACTGACTGACTCATTATTTCCCAGCCCAAATCGCTAAGGACAGAAACTTGAAATTTGGAGAAGGTGTGGATCTTATACTATAGGTATCATTCAAGGAGGGATTTTTCAAAATTGCAACCATACTGGGGTGAAACAGAGGATGAAGAGGTTTTTGAAAAATGTCACTATTAAGGCAATTTTGAAGATAGACCTACAAAAATTGATATTCGGTTTCTTCACCAGCAGTAAAGAAATATGTGTTTCAGCATTTTTTGGAAATTTACCCTATGGAGAGCGAAATAGTGGGTAAAAGCTTTTTTTGAAAATATATCTTTATTAAAGAACTACTAAAGTATTTTTAAAGCTACATCTATGAACACTGGGATTTGACTTCTCGATCACAAATAAAAAAATATTTTTCAGTGTTTTTGGAAATTAAGCCCCTAAGGTGGTGAAATATGGAATTAGATTTTTTATGAAAATATGTCAATATGCAAGCATTTTTAAAGCTAAATCTAAAAATTTAAATCTGGTGTCTCAGTTAGAAATAAAAAATTACATGTTTCTCCATTTTTGGAAATTCAACTCCTGTGAGGGTGAAATAGGGGCTGAAATGTTTTATTAAAATATTCCATTGTGAAAGCTCTTCTAAAGGTAAATCTTTAAAATTGGTATTTGGCTTCTTAGTTAAGAGATGAAAAACTATGTTTCACTGTTTTTGGAAATTCAACCCCTAAGGGGTTGAAATATGGTCAGACTGATTCACTGACTCAGCATCACCCAGCCAAACTGCTAAGGACAGAAACTTGAAGTGTGGAGAGGATGTGCATCTTACACTGTAGGCATTGTTTAACAAGGGATTGTCTGAAATATTGCTAATGGGGTGAAATATGGGAGGAAAGGCTTTTTGAAAGTATGTCACTATTAAGGAAATTTTGAAGCTAGAACTATGAAACCTGGTATTTGATTTCTCAGTCATAAAATAAAAAATACGTTTCACCAGTTTCAGAATTTTTGACCACTAAGGGGGTAAAATAGTGTGTGGAAGTTTTTTCCAAAAAATAAATAATTACTAAAGAACTACTACAGGATTTGTAAAGCTAACTCCATGACAACTGGTATTTGACATTTCACTATGAAACAAAAAAATTTGTCTTTCAGTGTTTCTGGAAATTCAACCCCTAAGGGAGTGCAATAGGGGATGAAAATTTCTAAGAAACTATTTTGTTACATTAAAAAAAAAATTTAAAGCTAAATTTATGAAAAGCAGAAGTAGTATTTTACTTTTCAATTAGATATATAGAAAAATTTGTCAAGGGATGAAAGCTTCTATGGAAGTATCTCCACAAGAACGCAAAAAGCATTATTAACAAAAACTTTGGACTCCAGCTACCAGAATCGCTTTTTGATCAGAAGTACATGCTTATGTGGCCTTAATCAGCACTAAAAGCTTAGGAGGTGTTGCAATTTGTGAATAACATAAAAATTCAATTAAATAAAATCAAAACAAAAATCTCTGCAGGCCATACAGTCTATGTGAGCAAAATAATGGGTACTAAGCTAGTTTCCACACATAAAACTTACGTAAAGATTTATAAAATGCATCTTAATAAACATGAATCTGCATCTTTTTTTCTTTTTAGTGAATATACCTCAACATCTGACACATAGAGTAATGTGAATCCTGACTAAATACTGGGAATGTAAATACCATTCTAGAATGGTCTAGTCAGGCCATGCCATCCTGCTCCTTACCCCATTTTATAGCAAGCAAATGAGGAAAAGAAAATGTGAATAACTTACACAATTGTAATGCTGGGCGCAGAATGATTTCTGAAGCGGATAAACGTGCTGGAACACACAAAAAGATAACAAATGTTAGACTATATACGCCAGACTTTCCATTTAAAGTGAAACAGAATGGAATGACAGAAAATTGGTAAAAAAATCTGCTCTTTAGACTAAAGACAGTCAAAACATTCACAAAAATTTCATGTAATTGAAGATTTTATAATTCTAGTTGAAACTAGTTTAACAAGTGTTTGTATTGTATTTCATGTTTCTAAATATGTGATCAGTGGCAGCCAGTTAGCACAAGCTAATGTGCTACAGCACATTGTAAAATGACAATAAAATTACATCATTTCTCTTCAATGTGAGCCAAAAAGTATACTAAAATTACACCATTCCTCTTAGAATGTATGTTCATATGCAAATAAAATGGCTAAAAATATATTTTTAGTGCTCGCTCCATGATAATCTGAAACCAGTGTTGAGTGCTGACATGATAGTCAGTTGAACTATGATCAGTACAGACAAGGGACACAGATGTTTGTTTTCGGCTGCACATGATCTGATGTGACATAATCCCTGCCAGCACTACGAGTGCTGTGTTGCTCACAGCACCAGGTCAGTATTTGTCTTTGAAACTGGATGTGGCTTATTGTGCAAGCGTATAGTATAAGGAATTTTTGAGGAGCCATTGCTGTATCAGCACTGTGGCTGTGTAGAGTAGTGCACGGACTAGTAACTCATGGACCTCGTTTGTTTCCTCTTGTTACTATTTCAATTTCTCACAATTTTAAACTATTAGTCATAAAATTTAAATATATTTAAACACATCAATTACATAAGTAAAATTAATATATTGACCAATTTGGCTTACATAACACTGAAAATTTTGAAATACTTGTAAAATATTTTTATTAGCAACTTAATTGCACAGTACCAATCCACAAGCTCGAATATTCAAACACTCATGAAGATCTAGAAGACAATTTACTACCAACTATGAAAGAAATTGAAGAAGTTGTTAAAACCTCATGAAGGTAGCAGAGAAGACTCTACAACACCAGAATGTTTGAAATGGTCTCTAGCAAAAATGAAAAGAAAAAGAAGCTAAAATAGATTTCTGAGAAAACCTAGGAAACAGAAAATCTCCTGAGGGAGTCAAGGGTACTCAACTATGTAGGAAAGGCAATAAACAAGAAGTTAAAAACTACAGAGTAATTTCTTAGCCACCAGTTGCATATTACATATTTTCCAAGATTATACTAAACAGAGTAGACTGGAGAGTAATTTATGTGAATATCAACGTGGTTTTAGGAAGGACACACCATGTTCTGAACAAGTATTTAATATGAAGTCAATTATATGCCACAGATTACTGAATTCAAAAGATGTTTGTTGATTCCTAAAGGGCCATTAATTCTGTTGACAGAAACTATAGGTAAAATAAAACTGTATGAGTAGAAGAAGGTGTGCCTTTCAAGTTCCTAGAATATTTCATCTGAGTGAGCAGTAGGAAAATGTAAAATACTCGCTAAAGATTTACATATGCAGTATGATTGTCCTGTGGTTAAGAGTATTGACTGGTAATTTGTCGGCCCAGATTCAATGGATACAACTTTCATTTTGAGTTTATTAGGAAGGATTTACTTAATAACTGCAAACACAACTGTGTTAATAACATATATTAAGGTCATAACAGAAATTTGTTTGCTAGAATTTAGATAATTAGTGCCTATGTCTCAGTTCAGTCATAATGTATGTGATGTTCGAACTATTATTTTCTTATTGAAGCAAACTATGCTGTAGTATCCCCTCAGTATCATATAAATATGAGACCGTTTAACACCAACAGTTTTTTAGAGTAACAATGTCATACAAATACTATAGTTTACAGCAGTTCAGACTTTCCTTAGAACTTGTAACTGCCACTACATAACATTTCTTGTGAGAAATTTCATGGTTATCAAGTAGTTTACATGAATAAATTATCAATCTATGGGAATAGGAGTTTTAAATACAGTAGAATCTGAACTGAATCTGATGCTAACTGCTATGGGCTTATGCAAGGTGTATGAATCGCTAGCAAGGAAGTGTCAAGTAGTGATGATATACTTCATTCTAAGGACAACAAAGCTAAGAACAGGAATACTGTAGTAGGCAATAATTTATAGATAGCTGTTATGAGCTTTTCGTCAAGCTATCTGATAAAAATTTGGAAGTATATAACAAACGCTACTTAATCTAATTTCAGTCATTGCTGTATTGACAGTTAAATCACATACAGGAAACATTGTCTTATATTTTAAAATGTTTAGGAACCTAAAAGTTAGATAACTCAGAAATGTTTATACATCACATACACAAACTTTTTCCATAAAATATATATCATAAGTCATCTTAGTTTTATTAAATAAAACTGCAAGAGGTTGTATAATTGATTTTGAACAGCTACTGTTAAATAATAATGGACAAGTGTGGAAACTGCTGCAAAGTGGTAAGAAGCTGCTGAGAGTGCAAAGACTGCCTACACTTTTTTCATGCTGGATGCTATGAAATTGAAGCTACCTGCGTGGATGGCATTTTAGTAACTGTGCCTATCACTCCATGATTATGGAGAGAGAACAGCTGATCTTAAGACTCATAACTCATTGGGCAGGTATCACAAGCAGAATTACTTACAGAACAGCTGGGACCTGTAGCTGGTAGCAGTCAGTTTAACAAGTGTTGTAACACAGAATAGTAAGAGGTGAAATTACAAAAAAAATTTAAACTCATTCACAGTGCTACAGGAAAACTCAAGTCATGCTAGAGATAGAGGCAGAAGTGAGTCGAGATAGAGGCAGAAGTGAGTCAGTAAGTCACAAGTGAGTCAGGTTGTCGACACATTATGACACTGTCTGCTGAGTGAAAATACGCATTCAGCAGAAAGGAGACTGTGATGAAAAATCAAAAGAAGTGAGACAAGCATATTCATTAGTTTGTAAGACATGTTCCAAGAAACTCTATCTCTTTAATTAAGAACACATAGCAAGGATCTGATACAGCAGTTAACAGCCTGCTGAGTGAATATAGCAAAATAATGAGGATACATGCGGTCATTACAAATTCAGCCTTGCATCAAAGCTTCATGCTACTTCCTTTTAAATACTCCAATTCTCCAGCTTTTGTCACGGGTTGATCATTGCGATTGATGGCACTCACAGTAACAGATCTCAATTCTATGAATATGATATTGTAGTGAATCTATGTCCTAGATGCCCCATCACTGTCTGTGAATTAGCCAAAGATATACTCAAGATGATAGACTTCACCTGATGAACTTCTTGCTACTTGCTGCTTACTGTCTACTATTGGAGAAACTGACTGTGCTGTCAGTATTGGACCTCTTGGGATCTAAGTTCCTGTTCAGCACTCAGGCTCCTTCATGTGCTGACACGTACCAAGGTAGGGAGGAGATTGACCGACCACAAGACTTTCGACATATATCAGAGGTGCATTATGGGTGAGTCATCAGATGTCATCGTAAAATTTGGAGTGGGACCAAGCACACTCCAGCAGCAAGTCCAAGAACCATTTCATGCTGGGCAAATGACTGTGCCCTGCACACCAGCAGTCTACTGCAGTGCCAGGGTCACTGACACCTTCCCCTGGTCATGCAAGCACTGAGCTGACTCGACAGAGATCAGCTAGAATCCAATACACAGCTAAATGAGGAACAACTGAGGCTGGTGCAGAAGAACAAGGACTTGTAAACACTGAGAATAAAAGACTGAACTCTAATAATGTTTTACCAGTGTTGTTGAAGCTTCACAGGTTCCAGACAGCTAACCTGACTTCACACTGAGGTGTCCCCACTTGGCCCTCTGTAATAAGGTAGATGACTGGACAGTGGTCAAACATGCCAAATCAGGCAAGAGCTCCTGCAAGTCTGCCACCTTTAATCTAGATATCTCCAACAGATTCACTGCTCTGGGGGCTGGGGACAAAAGTGCGCAGACAACCCAAGAGGTTCTGAAATACTCTAACAAGACAGGGGAAAAATTGCAAGTAGGATTCAGGGAGTTGAAAGTACCAAGAAGGTGTCTTTATTCTGGGATAAGTAAGGGGTATGGAACTCCTGGGGTAGCAAATGCCAGGTAACTAATATTTTTAAGCCCAGTGCAGAAATCAGCAATGTTACCTGTGATTTAGCCTCTATGTGGAAACATCGTGGTAAAGAAGGTTACTGGGGATGCCAGGAACAGTTTGAACTACAAACTCAACTATTCGGGGAAGACATCAGGCATATAACTGGGAATGATCATCACACTAATGTGAAGATAGTGTCACTCTTTGAGTGACAGTATCTTCTTTGAGTGATACAAGCCCTAGTTGAAAAGTTGAACCACTCAATGTCTTTTACAGAACTTTCTGATGTTGACTGCAATGTTTATGGACTGGACACAGTGAACAATGCACTGGTGTTGTAAGCAAACAGGATAGTTTTTTAGGGACTCGGAAATTCAACAAAGTTGCCCACTTAAATGACGAAGAGTAGTAGTCCTAGAATTGAGCTCTGAGGTACTCCATATTTTATTGATAATTCGCTGGAAAGCAGAGAGCTGTTTCTTACTTTATCCAGAATGTTGAACTCATAGTGAAGTAATACCTTCTGCCTGCATTGTTTAGATATGAACCAGGGTGCTAAATCTCTTGCACCTCATCTCTGTTCAAATTTTTCAAGCAGGATTTTATAATCCAGGACATCGAAGGCTTTTGGATGGTGTCTCTTCTATGCCGATCAAAAGATTTTACAGCATAGTCTAAGAACCAAAAAATTGCTATTGTTGTAGATCTAGATTTCTTAAAGCCTTGTTGTTGGCAGGTAATTGGTGAACATTTATTTATAAAATTTATAAGGCTGTCATAAAAAAAATTATAGAATTTTTTAAAAAGAATTTAAGGTTGACTCATGTTGGTAGTTTGATATTTTATCAAAAGAACCTTCTCTTAGCAGCGGTGAAACTTTTGCTGTTTTCAGAACATCTGAAAAGTTCTAAAGGTTTGTAGTAGTCACTGAATTTTTCACACCAGATTTTGACTTGTGATTTTTGAGTCCTGTATAGTTTGATTCACAAACAATAGCAGTTTGTTCAGCTGGAAGTAAAGAGGGGGATTTCAGTGTTGCTGGTTTCAAGCGACAGCTCCACTGTGTGCATACACATGCTTTGCACTTGAAGAAAACATGTCTGCAAATTATGTCTCTTGCTTGCTTATGCAGAATTCTCACTTACCATCACCTTGAGCCATGACAACTAGCCACAAATGCAATAAAAAAAAATCGATGATTAACTCACTACAATCACTTTTAAAGCTCACATTGGCTACAACGTTCACAGGAGAGTGCTCATAATGCTATTAAATGCTCACTGGCTGTTTGAGAATGTATGATGCAGGTGCGCAGAATAATCCACAATCCTTGACTAGACCATCATCATTCATGACACTAAATATAGTATTTTTATTTATTTATTTTTTTGTGAAAGCCAAGATTGCTTGATTTAACTGTTGATCTTTACAAGCATACTGTAAATTCAGTGTGAGAAGCAAATCTTTTAATTATTGTCATGACAAATAACTTTTAACCATGTACCACCCCACTCCCTTTTTCTTCCCCCGTCCATCCTCTTTCCACCCCTTTCCCTACAGATTTCCCTAAACCTGTAGGGTTCTTTCCTCCCCCTTTTTTTTATGACTAGTGACAGATGGACTAGTGAATAGACAGGATATAAATAAAAAGATTGTTGTGTGTACTGGATGAGCTCAACAGCTATTGTGGAGTATTGAGCACCTTGTAGCTCATATTGACAGCCTAGGAGGATTATAAATGTTTGTTACCGTGTCTACACGGCAAGTCACAAGAGCACTGGGGCAATGCAATTTAGTCAACATGTTACATTCTGTTAATCCTGTTGGGCAGTATATTGTGGGAATCATGTTGAATGTATTGTTCATGTTTGTTGAGGCACCTCCACCACTGCTGCCTTTTGAAAAATCACAAACATTAGCTTCATATTCAATGCACTGGTCCAGGTCAATAAAACCTCTAATTTGGCATGACAGCTGACTTATTTCTACTTGGTGCTCTATATACAGTATGTTCATAATTATGAAAGTCTAAAGTATTTGCAGATTATTCTAAAGCCTACAAAAGAATATTTGGTAAAGTACTCATACAGGCTAAAATTATGCGGAATGGCAATTTGATAAGGAATTCATCATGATATTATAGAAATGGAGAAGAAATTAAACATCTGGTATTTGTTGGTTTGAGTAGCAGATCAATAACGCTATATTTAAATGAGTTCATAATGGATGAAATGGTTGTTAATGAAACAATCTAATTTATATGTAGCAGCCCCACTGTATATTTTAGGAAGGGCTATAGAAGTTTCACTTTTTGGATCATTCATTCACTCACTAATTCATTCATTCTGTTATGTAAAGTGAACCTTTAGGGGTGTGGAATGAGTTAATGTATATGTTAAAAGATGAACAAACCATAGAAACTTAATCTATAATTTTTGTGTCAACAATCAACTACCACTGTAATGTTTCATACTACCTGTACTTATGCCACCTACATGTAACATAGTAAATTAGAAAGGTGGCTGATATTTTGAAAAACAGCTACTACTGCCTACTTCATTCTAAATAAGTGCTGTTTGTCAACTATTAGCAGCTTAATATTTGCTTGAGTACAGTGTATTTTTAAGCAAAACAGAGGCCACTTTGCAATATGTTACTACTTATCATTCAACTTTACAATGAACATTGGTTTTGCAATGTGTCTAAAATGGCATTTTCAGTTCTTGAATCTACACAGTCCAACAGTTTGTGGAAGGAATGGTATTGAGGTGAATTTTCAATTTTCTCTTCAACTGATAAGGGTTTCCAGCTTCTAGGTGTGTCTGCTTCCTGTCATGAAACACAAAGAGACAGAAGACAATCATTGTAGTAGTGAAATTGTCTTTTGTGGCAATATACCTACAGTATATATACAATGTATTTATTCAGTAATGGCAAGCAGTAAGAATACTGTATAAAGATTATGACAAAACATCTTGCAAGATCTCTTTAATAATCTTGCAATTCTTACCCTTACTTCAGCCTAATTTACTCTTTCATGGTTTTCATTATTGTCAGTAAAAATCAATTTCAGCCAAACTCTAATTTGAATGATAACAATACAAGACACAAAATTAATTTTCATCTAAACTTTGTCTTCTCATCTAGAATTCTGAGTATGCACTCTGGTACAAAAGTATTTAACAAGTTCACATCCTACATGCAGCAAGAAAATGGGAAACCTATCAATTCAAAGTAAAATTAAAAACATGTCTCATTTGCCCATACAACTATAAATTTTGTAGCACTGTACTGCAAACTGGCCTTGTTACATACACAGTTAACTATTTTCTTTGAAACTTACCAATGTTGATATATTATTAACAATTTGTCTGTAGAAGATGAACAGCAGCTGTTTAACATAACTGAGGAAATATAAGACATTTTTTCCAAAGTAGTGGCTTTTGCCTAAGTTACTGTCTTTCATTTAGCTAGCATAAGCAAAAGTATTGGTTGGTTGGTTTAAAAAAGGGGTGGGGGGGGGGGGGGGGGGGGGAGAGACCAAACTGCTAGGTCATTGGTCCCTTATTCTGATTAAAATTCTTCCACAAGGGTGGGAGTAAAATAATCAAGACATACAAAAGACAGCTGGAAGAAAGGAGAAAACAACAAGAATTGCAGAAGGGCAACAAACACGGAAACTGACAAAATCAGACAAGGAAATCACAGAGAGATGCAAGAAACATGTAGAAGAGATCACAAGACAGCAGATTACCATGGCTGCCTGACCATGACAATAAAAAGGAGAAGCCAGCCACTCTGCAACACATTAAGACCTCCACCCTAAAAGCACTAGGGTGGAGGACACAGAGGGACAAAGGACAGGCACTAAAAATTAGATCGAATGATAAAACCCACCCTCATGAACAAAATGTAAGCTAAAACTGCTGCTGAGGCATTGCTGCCCAACACCGAAGGTAGGGTGCTGGTAAAGTTAAAAGTCCACTGCAGTACGGCTAAAAGTGGGCAGTCCAGCAAGAGGTGGACGACCGTCATTTGTGAGCAACAGCGACACCGAGGTGAGTCCTCGCAATGGAGGAGGTAACCATGCATTAGCCATGTATGGCCAATGCGGAGCTGGCAGAGGACAACTGCTACCCTGCAAAAGGTCCACATAGAAGACTTCCACACATTTGTAGTCTCCTTAATGACACACAATTTGTTGTGCTTACTGTTATGCCATTCCATCTCCCAAAGCTGAGAAACCCTGTGGCATAAGACAGAACGCAGGTCAGTTTCAGAGATGCCAATCTCCAGAAGTGGTTTCTGCATAGCCTGTTTGGCCAGCCTGTCGGCAAGTTCGTTGCCTGGGATGCCAATGTGTCCTGGGGTCCACACAAACACCACTGAACAATGGGACAGGTCCAGGGCATAGATGGACTCCTAGATGGACGCTACCAAAGTATGGCGGGGGCAGCACTGGTCGATAGCTTGTAGGCTGTTCAAGGAGTCAGTTCACAGGACAAATGACTCGCCAGGGCGTGGGCGGATGTGCTCAAGAGCACGACATATGGCCACCAGCTCTGCTCTGCGGTGAAAACACTGCAGCCATCTGTCCTCCATGAACATACACAAAGCCTACATGATCATCAGCCAATGAGCCATCAGCATAGAACACTTCATAGCCCCGGTACATGTCGAGAATCGAGAGGAAGAGGTAGCGGAGAGCCAAAGGGTCAGTGGAGTCCTTAAGGCCATCTGAAAGGTCCAGAAGAGTCTGCGGCCTAGGTGTAGACCATGGAGGGGTATATGAATGGACCTCAAAAATAGGTGGTAATGGGAAGGACTCCAGTTCAGACAGAAGGGACTTGACATGAACCGCAATCGTAAGCCCTGACCTGGGCCGCCGATGCAGGAGATGAACTCCCATGGTTGGGAAAAGGAGACGGTAATTTGGATGCACAGTAGAACTACAAACATGTGCAACATAATTGGCAAGCAGTTGTGCATGCCTAACTTTCAATGGAGGGACTCCGGCCTCCACCAGGACACTGGTCACCGGACTCATTCTAAAAGCTCCCATCACTAGATGAAAACCACAGTGGCGCACTGGGTCGAGTAAACACAACACTGAGGGTGCCGCCAAACCGTAAACCAGACTTCCATAGTCAAGGTGGGATTGACTAAGGGCTCTGTAGGGCTGCAGCAGCATAGAGCGATCTGCACCCCAGTTGGTGTTGCTCAGGCAACGGAGGGTATTGAGGTGCTGCCAGCACTTCTGCTCAAGCTGATGAAGGAGGGGCAGCCAAGTCAATTGGTCATCGAAAACCAGTCCTAAGAATCAATATGTCTCCACTACAGTGAGTGGATCATCATTAAGGTAAAGTTCTGGTTTTGGATGAAAGGTGTGATGCTGACAGAAATGTGTGACACATGACTTCACGGCTGAAAACTGGAAGCCATGGGCTAGAGCCAATGACTGCACCTTGTGAATGGCTCCCTGTAGGTGCCACTCAGCAACACCAGTGCTGGAGGAGCAGTACGAAATGCAGAAGTCATCCACATACAGAGAAGGTGAGACTGATGGCCCTACAACTGCTACTAGACTGTTAATAGCCACTCAATATAGAGCCCTGCAGAACGCCATTCTCCTGAATACGGAGGAAACTACGGGAGGCATCGACCTGGACACGCAAAGTATGGAGTGACACAAACTTTCAGATAAAAATCAGGATCGGGCCCCAGAGATCCCACTCACACAATGTGGCAAGGATATGACGTCACCAGGTTGTATCATTTGCTTTATGTTAAGTCAAAAAAGATGGCAACAAGATGTTGGTGTCTGGAAAAGGCTGTTCGGATGGCAGACTTGAGGGACACCAAATTATCAGTGGTAGAGTGACCCTGGCAGAGGCCACCCTGACATGGAGCCAGTAGGTCACATGACTCCAGGTCCCAACCCAACTGCTGACACACCATGTGTTCCAGCAGCTTACAAAGAAAGTTGGTGAGGCTGCTGGGCCGGTAGCTACAACATCAGGCGGGTTTTGACTGGGTTTGAGCACCAGAATGATTGTGCTCTCCCACCATTGCGGTGGAAAGGCGCCATCACACCAGATCCGGTTGTAGATGATGAGGAGATGTCGCTTGTAGTCAGAGGAGACGTGTTTAATCATCTGATTGTGGATCTGATCAGGCCCAGGAGCTGTGTCGGGGTAATGTGCAAGGGCACTGAGGAACAACCACTCTGTAAATGGGGCGTTATGGGGTTCACTGTGGCATGTAGTGAACAAGAGGACTTTCCTTTCCATCTGCCATTTGAGGGTGCAAAAGGCTGCGGAGCTAGTTCCCCGTTGCAGAGGCTCACGCATAGTGCTCAGCAAAGTGCTCGGCAATCACGTTTGCATTGACAGATAACATTCAACTGATGTTAATGCCAGGGACACCTGTTGGGGTCTGGTACCCAAAAAGACATCTGATCTTTGTCCAGACTTGGGAAGGTGACATAGGGCACCCAATGGTCGACACATACCTCTCCCGACACTCCTGTTTCCGCCGTTTTATAAGCCTGTGAACGCAGGCACGGAGCCGCTTAAAGGCTATTACGTGCTCTAGCAAAGGGTGCTGCTTATGTTGCTGGAGAGCTTGCCAACGCTCTTTAATTGCCTTGGTGACTTCTGGCGACCACCAAGGGACTGTCTTTTGCCATTGGGCCACCCTAAAGAATGAGGGACCGCGTTTTCTGACGCAGAAATGATTGTTGTAGTGACCTGCTCAATGACAACATCAATGGCACCATGTGGGGGAGATTCAGCAGTGACAGCAGAGGTGAAGGCTACCCAGTCTGCCTTTTTAAAGCCCATCTGGGTAGGCGTCCATGGGCATGACGCCAGAGGAGTGACATGAAGATGGGGAACAGGTCACTATCACACAGGTCGTCATGTGCTCTCCATTGGATAGATGGGAGAAGACCAGGACTGCAAACCAAGAGATCAATGGCCGAATATGTACAATGTGCCACAATGAAATGTGTGGGGGCACCTGTATTTAAGACACAGAGGTCGAGTTGTGACAGTAAATTTTCAACCTCCCTACCTCGGCCTGTAAGCATGGCACCACCCCACAAGGGGTTATGGGCATTAAAATCTCCCAAAAGTAGGAAAGTTTTAGGGAGTTGATCAATCAGTGCAGCCAATATGTTCAGGGGTACTGCACCATCTGGAGGAAGATATACATTGCAGACAGTTATTTCCTGTATCATCCTTATCCTGACAGCCACAGCTTCAAGAGGGGTTTGAAGGGGCACAGATTCACTACATACTGAGTTCAGACATTGATGCTAACTCCACCTGACACTCTATTGTAGTCACTACAGTCCCAGTAATATTCCTTATAGCCATGGAGGGCAGGGGTCTGCATTGTCGGGAACCAGGTTTCCTGGAGGGCAATGGAGAAACCAGGTGTAAAGCTTAACAGTTGTCGTAGCTCAGCCAGGTGGTGGAAAAAACTGCCACAATTCCACTGGAGGATTACATGATCGTGAGACTAGGAAGGCATGAAACGTTCAATGAGGCAGCCTATGCCTCAGTGTCACCTGCTGCCACCAGATGAGTACCTGTGCAATCATCATCCATACTGTCTGAGGGCCCAGCGAGATCTAGGTCCTCAGCGGACGCCAGAATCTCCACCTCATCCTCAGACACAGACCTTGTAGGTAGTGGTGGTGTGGGTGCCACCACAGTGCCTTGGTTCTTGGGGGTCTTTTTCTTTTTAGTTTTCTCTCACTGCTCCTTAGGTTTGTCCAGCTGGGAGGGCTTTACTGATTCAGTTTCAGGGACTGAGGAGGACCATGAAGCCCTACGACCAGCAACCTGTGGTTGGTTCACCCACTGGCGGGTGTCAGCTTTGCCACTGGTAGGAACCTGGGAAGGTAGTAACCCAAGGGATCCCTTCCTGGTGAGACGAGTCGAAGAAGACTTACGCTTCTCCGGCTGAGAAGTGAGAACTGACATCCCCGATGGTTGGGGGGGTGTTGTTCCTGAAGTAGGTTGTAGAGGAGCAACAGGGAGGGAAGTGCCCCACACCATCAAGGGGCCAGGTGCAATCTGACTGCTCTGAGAGCCAACTGTATGCGGTGGAATGGAAGGTGGTAGAACCGCTGTCATCACGGTGGCGTAGGTTGATGTCATATGCACAGGATGTAGCCTATCATGTTTCCTCTTAGACTCAGTGTAGCTCAGTCGGTTTCGGATCTTGTATTCCATTATTTCTCATTCTTTCTGGAGAATCCTGCAGTCTGTCGAACAAGGTGAATGGTGCTCTCCACAGCTGACACAGGCGGGAGGCAGGCACAGGGAGTATTGGGATGTGAAGGATGTCTACAGATCAACAGGCATCGCTGGAAGTACAGCAAGAAGACATATGGCCGAACTTTCAGTACTTAAAGCACCACATCGGGGGAGGGACATATGGCTTTACGTCACAGTGGTAGACCATTACGTTGACCTTCTCAGGTAATGTGTCACCCTCGAAGGCCAAGGTGAAGGCACTGGTGTAAACCTGATTATCCCTCGGACCCCAGTGGATGCACCAGATGAAATGGACATCTCGCTGCTCTAAATTGGCATGCAGCTCATCGTCAGACTGCAAAAGAAGGTCCCTGTGAAATATGATACCCTGGACCATATTGAAGCTCTTATGGGGCTTGATGGTTACAGAAACATCTCCCAGCTTGTCATTAGTGAGTGGTGCCCATGACTGGGCAGAGGATGCTGTTTTGATCAAGACTGACCCTGACCGTGTTCTGGACAAGCCCCCCACCTCCCCAAAATTGTCCTCTAAATGCTCCACAAAAAACTGAGGTTTCATTGACAAGAAAGATTCCCCTTCAACTCTTGTACATACGAGGTACTGGGGTGGATCAGCTCTGCTAGCATTCCTCCCATGGTGTGGCCAGGGGGGATGAACGGTTTGGGTTCATATTTCTTAGCACTGAAGTTATAACTTGATCACTTAGAGAGTGCTGGTATTTGACCACTAGCAAGAGATGACGTACTACACTTCATGGTGTGTCATGTGCCCTGATGCCACCCACTCTGACCAGGGGCCCTCCCCATGGGTGCCAGCGAGCCGCAGCACAGGCCACCTGGCAGGATGGCCATTGCCGGGAGACCCGATGGCCCAGGGTGACGGGCATCTACTCCTTGGCATATGTGGGGAGTTAACGGCGTTGGCATCAGCAGTGCAATCCCTGTGTGGTCCGAGGGCTACAACCAACAGGGTACATGGTGGCCCCACCACAATGGACAGGTTACCGTGCTGGATATCAGGTGCAAATGAGCTAAGAAGACCATTATTGTTGACAGCACAGAAAGCGATACTGCACAGAGGATGGAGGAAAACACACCCAGGAGCGTGACCTCACCCAAAAGCTGGAGAATGAGTGGAAATGCAGATCCATGTTGACGAAGGATGCAAGAGGTCTCAGCGCGTGATGGACACTATGCACCATGTAAGGCGTAATTCCCCAATTGGCTCACTCTTCAGGAAACTTTTGAAAAATGGAGCTCAAACCCTAAAGGGGACCACCACATGAAGGCCAAAACATGTGAGGTTCCTTTTAGTCGCCTCTTACTACAGGCAGGAATACCTTGCACCTATTCTAATCTCTGGACCTGCAGGGGGAGTAAAATTAGTATTGTGCAGTACAGTGTTATTTTATTGTAAATAAGGTTGCTTATCTTTTGTTAATGCATAGCTTCACCCATTCCAAAGCTGTAAAGTTTCAACTTCTTGAAGACATCTAAAGAGCATGATGAATGAATGAAAAGAGCATTCAGAGGCATCATTTTCAGGTGCTTAAGGTGTGGCAGTCAGGAAATATGAAACTCTGAAATCTAAATACAAAAGTGCTCTTTAATTATAGCACAGGTAATTTTGAATATGAAGTGCATGCTAAACAAGGATGCAGGAAGATGTCTCTTTAGAGAACCTAAAGCCACTGTGTAACAAACCATGCATTGCATAACATATCTTCTGCCTCTAACAGTTATCTCACATATGGATTGCAAGGAGAAAATATGATAGATCAGGACTTGTACAAATGCAGGCCATCATTTTTCTCTTGCTTCAGTTGTGACTAGAATATTAAAGGGAATGGCTAGCAATAGTAAAATGTATCTTCCACCATGCATTGTACACTGGCTTGCAAAGTATGCACGTAGATATAATGTTGGATGTACTGTTCACACCATAACTTCCTAATGGTCATCTCCCACCTGTGTGTTGTTACAAAAGACTTTTATATTTACATTACATTAGTCGCAGTCCATGGAAAGGAGTCTCTGGGTATGTAGACAAGTCAAGGATACACATTTAATGTCAGTTAAGGTCTGTGCTGTGAAATTACATTACATTACTGTATTACAGTGCTAACTCTAGTCATAAATTAACGCAAAACTTCAAATTTAAGAGTTTATGTGAAGAAAGTCTTCAATGGATTAAGAGTTGACCGAAAGGACATTCTTTAATTAAGTGTTAAACTCCACTACATTATCTTCAGGTCACTTAGTAGGTTTCTCTATTTGAAAAATTTTACCAACAGCAGTATATTTTGGGTTATTTTGCTACCAGTTTCACCAATTTCCTGAAAATAGCAATATTGAATTGGCAAACTAGTAGCATTTGATATATAAAATAAAATAACACAAAATATACAGCTGTTGGTAAATATTTTTGAATTGAGAAATGCATACCAGCCGATGTCCCCTGGCCATAATGGACCAACAGAGACTTAGTAGGTTGGTGAATGCATGTGTACCCATGTGTCTGACATCTTTCTGTACTAATGCTAATCCTTTGAGGTCTTTGTAGGGGTTATTTTTAGTCCTAGTGCTATATCCATGCTTTTTACTACTTTTTACAAAATGTGAAATATAGGTATTGACAAACGACATTACGAATATTGTGAAGTGGTTGTCAAAATTCCCAGTTTCCTGAGAAGGTCTCTGGAGGATGTTCTTGAGTTAACACAGATATGTTCTTACAACACATTTATGTAGTCTGAAAGCACTAGCCCTGTAATTTGAATTTCCCTGGAAAATAATTCTGTAACTCATTAGTGAATGGAAACATGCAGAATAAACTAATTTCTTCAGTTTTAAATCATCTATAGCAGTAATCATGCTTACTCAAAGCATAAACGAAGAAAGTTGCTTTGTTAATACTAGATAATGTGTTTTCCACTGGAGGTCATGTTCTATTTGTAGTCCCAGAAACTTAAAACTTTCTGTGAGAAGTATTGACCTGTATGTACTGAGTTTATTTGCCTTGAACCATTTGTTGATGTTTCTGAAGATTTCATTAGTTACCTTTTCAGTAAGGGGACTCATACTAATTTTTATTCCTATACTTGAATCATCTGAAACAAGTAAAAAGTTTACATCTTCTGAAACTGCTTATGAAAAATCATTTTTTGTATATCAGAAACAAAAAAAGGAGCAAAAAATTGAACCTTGCGCTATACCATGTCTGATTGTTTCTAATTCTAAGTGTCTACCATTATGTGGTTTACATGGACCTGATAGACATTGCCTTCTGTAATTCTAATAAGATAAAAAGGAGTAAAATTTTGCAAAACTGACCAAAAACAGAGAGAACAGAACTGGACCGGAAGATATTCCTGGAATTCCCTCTGGTAAATTTAGCTATGAACATTATGACTTAACTGGCATCACAGGCCTTCTCATAGTCAAGAAAAATACCTAGTATATGTTCCTTACATAGAAAAAGATGATGTGTAGCTGTCTCCAGAAGGGAGGGGCAGAATATTTCTTTAAATCATGCTATAGGCAAGGAACTGAACAAAAAAAAAAAACAGTTAACAATCTGCTGAAGAGTTTTTCATACATATTTAGTATGAGAAACAACACTATCAACATAATGAAATTTTCACTGTACTGTGGAGTGTGAGCTGATATGAAAGTTCCTTGTGCCAGACCAGACTTGAACTCATACCTTTGCCTTTAGTGGGCCAGTGCTCTACAAGCAGAGCTGCCCAAGCACGACTCACGACCCACCCCCATAGCTTTAGTTCCGCCAGTACCTCATCTCCTACCTTCCAAATTTCACAGAAGTCTCTTACGGGACTAGCACTCCTAGAAGAAGGAATAGTCAGTGGGGACAGATCATGAGTCATGCTTGGGTAAAGCAGCTGGTAGAGCACTTGCCTCGAAAAGGGAAAGGTCCTGAGTTCGAGTCTCAGTCCAGCACACAGTTTTAATCTGCCAGGAAGTTTAGGCTGCTTCTCAGATTCAAGAGCAATGAGCATGGGACGGGAGGCGAGGGGAGGGGGGGGCAGGGGGGCGGGGAAGAGGTGCTCGAGATGGTGGTCATGTGTGCACGAGGAGTACTCGCTTATGTGTTTAAATGACGTGTTGTTGTTGTTGTTGTGGTCTTCAGTCCTGAGACTGGTTTGATGCAGCTCTCCTTGCTACTCTATCCTGTGCAAGCTTCTTCATCTCCCAGTACCTACTGCAACCTACATCCTTCTGAATCTGCTTAGTGTATTCATCTCTTGGTCTCCCTCTACGATTTTTACCCTCCACGCTGCCCTCCAATGCTAAATTTGTGATCCCTTGATGCCTCAAAACATGTCCTACCAACCAATCCCTTCTTCTAGTCAAGTTGTGCCACAAACTTCTCTTCTCCCCAATCCTATTCAATACCTCCTCATTAGTTACGTGATCTACCCACCTTATCTTCAGCATTCTTCTGTAGCACCACGTTTCGAAAGCTTCTATTCTCTTCTTGTCCAAACTGGTTATCGTCCATGTTTCACTTCCATACGTGGCTACACTCCATACAAATACTTTCAGAAACGACTTCCTGACACTTAAATCTATACTCGATGTTAACAAATTTCTCTTCTTCAGGAACGATTTCCTTGCCATTGCCAGTCTACATTTTATATCCTCTCTACTTCGACCATCATCAGTTATTTTACTCCCTAAATAGCAAAACTCCTTTACTACTTTAAGTGTCTCATTTCCTAATCTAATCCCCTCAGCATCACCCGATTTAATTTGACTACATTCCATTATCCTCGTTTTGCTTTTGTTGATGTTCATCTTATATCCTCCTTTCAAGACACTGTCCATTCCGTTCAACTGCTCTTCCAAGTCCTTTGCTGTCTCTGACAGAATTACAATGTCATCGGCAAACCTCAAAGTTTTTATTTCTTCTCCATGAATTTTAATACCTACTCCGAATTTTTCTTTTGTTTCCTTTACTGCTTGCTCAATATACAGATTGAATAACATCGGGGAGAGGCTACAACCCTGTCTCACTCCCTTCCCAACCACTGCTTCCCTTTCATGCCCCTCGACTCTTATAACTGCCATCTGGTTTCTGTACAAATTGTAAATAGCATTTCGCTCCCTGTATTTTACCCCTGCCACCTTCAGAATTTGAAAGAGAGTATTCCAGTTAACGTTGTCAAAAGCTTTCTCTAAGTCTACAAATGCTAGAAACGTACGTTTGCCTTTTCTTTATCTTTCTTCTAAGATAAGTCGTAAGGTCAGTATTGCCTCACGTGTTCCAACATTTCTACGGAATCCAAACTGATCTTCCCCGAGGTCCGGTTCTACCAGTTTTTCCATTCGTCTGTAAAGAATTCGCGTTAGTATTTTGCAGCTGTGACTTATTAAACTGATAGTTCGGTAATTTTCACATCTATCAACACCTGCTTTCTTTGGGATTGGAATTATTATATTCTTCTTGAAGTCTGTGGGTATTTCGCCTGTCTCATACATCTTGCTCACCAGATGGTAGAGTTTTGTCATGACTGGCTCTCCCAAGGCCATCAGTAGTTCTAATGGAATGTTGTCTACTCCCGGGGCCTTGTTTCGACTCACGTCTTTCAGTGCTCTGTCAAACTCTTCACGCAGTATCTTATCTCCCATTTCATCTTCATCTACATCCTCTTCCATTTCCATAATGTTGTCCTCAAGTACATCGCCCTTGTATAAACCCTCTATATACTCCTTCCACCTTTCTGGCTTCCCTTCTTTGCTTAGAACTGGGTTGCCATCTGAGCTCTTGATATTCATACAAGTGGTTCTCTTCTCTCCAAAGGTCTCTTTAATTTTCCTGTAGGCAGTATCTATCTTACCCCTAGTGAGACAAGCCTCTACATCCTTACATTTGTCCTCTAGCCGTCCCTGTTTAGCCATTTTGCACTTCCTGTCGATCTCATTTTTGAGATGTTTGTATTCCTTTTTGCCTGCTTCATTTACTGCATTTTTATATTTTCTCCTTTCATCAATTAAATTCAATATTTCTTCTGTTACCCAAGAGTTTCTACTAGCCCTTGTCTTTTTACCTACTTGATCCTCTGCTGCCTTCACTACTTCATCCCTCAGAGCTACCCATTCTCCTTCTACTGTATTTCTTTCCCCTATTCCTGTCAATTGTTCCCTTATGCTCTCCCTGAAACTCTCTACAACCTCTGGTTCTTTCAGTTTATCCAGGTCCCATCTCCTAAATTCCCACCTTTTTGCAGTTTCTTCAGTTTCAATCTGCAGTTCATAACCAATAGATTGTGGTCAGAATCCACATCTGCCCCTGGAAATGTCTTACAATTTAAAACCTGGTTCCTAAATCTCTGTCTTACCATTATATAATCTATCTGATACCTTTTAGTACCTCCAGGATTCTTCCAGGTATACAACCTTCTTTTATGATTCTTGAACCAAGTGTTAGCTATGATTAAGTTATGCTCTGTGCAAAATTCTACAAGGCGGCTTCCTCTTTCATTTCTTCCCCCCAATCCATATTCACCTACTATGTTTCCTTCTCTCCCTTTTCCTACTGACGAATTCCAGTCACCCATGACTATTAAATTTTCGTCTCCCTTCACTACCTGAATAATTTCTTTTATCTCGTCATACATTTCATCTATTTCTTCATCATCTGCAGAGCTAGTTGGCATATAAACTTGTACATGGGCTTTGTGTCTATCTTGGCCACAATAATGCGTTCACTATGCTGTTTGTAGTAGCTAACCCGCACTCCTATTTTTTTATTCATGACGTGTGTCTCTCTTTTACTGATGAAGACTGTGGCTGAAAGCTTTATGTAAGTGTCTTTTAATTGTGCATGTCTGCAACTTAACATGTCTTCTTTACGGTAAGAAGCAATCTGTCGTTTCCTACATTATTTTCTGTCTCTTTATTTTTAAAGATCCTCAAATCCAAGTATTACAATGAAAACAGTCAATTATTGATAAGATTATTTAATTGGATAGATAAAAAATCTATTCACCAAGTGGTGGCAGAACACACACATGAAAGACTGTTGTGATAGGCAAGCTTTTGGAGCCAGTGGCTCTTTCTCGAGGTTGAAGGGGAAGGAAGAAGTGTGAAGGGTGAAGGAAAAGGACTGGAGAGGTCTCTTTCCTTCTCATTCCACACGGTAAGTCTCCCCTGACCTGTGGTTCTGGGTGACTTTCCCAAAATCTGCCCCTTTTCCTAGACCTCTCCAGTCCTTTTCCTTCACCCTTCTTCCCCTTCAACCCTTCTGCCTGAAGGAGCCACTGGTCTGAAAGTTTGCCTCTCACAACAATCTTATGCGTGTGTTCTCCTGCCGCTTGGTGGGTAGATTTTTTTATCTATCATATCCAAGTATTGTTTTACCTCTCCCAAGTCATGCATTTTAAAATTTGTTTTTAACTGTCTATTAAAATAGTTTGTCTGCTCTTTATCTTTAGTTAGAACGAAGAAATCGTTCACCCATGTAGCCATTATTGTGACCTCTTCTTTGATTCTTTTATAACAGAGATCAAGATCTGCCCTAGATTGTATCATACCCATCTCTAGCAAGGTTTCGTGCAAACATCTGTTCCAGCAATGGCCACTGTGTTTCAATGTATAAATATTTTTCTTCAATCGGCAAATTTTCCTTTTTTTCTAGACGAGTTTCTCTAGATTCTTCTGTTGGGATCACATGTATTTCTCCTTCTAATTTTCCATTTAAGTAAGGTGTCTTCACATCTCTTTGCTGAATTAGTAAATCTTATTTTATTGCCAGGACTAAAAGATATCTAAGAGATTCATATTTTATCACTGGCAAAAACATTTCTTTGTCATCTATCCCTTCTTTTTGTGAACATCCCTTGACTACAAGTCTAGCGGTTATAAGTTCATGGAGTAATCTTGCTTTTCTTGTAAAGCTACCATCTTCAAATGTGCTCTGCAACTCATTCCAAACTTCTTTTGCCATCACAGCTTTCTCTAAGTGTACCTAGTTCATTGGATCAATCAATAATTTTAGCTTTGATCTTGCCTTCTGGTTATTATTTGCACAATTTTGCTCACTGGGCTTCAGTGTACCATTCACTATGTCCCATAAAATGTATAAATCATGTGAGTATGCTTCCACATCAAATTTCCATACAATGTACAGTCTTATACATAAAAACTGACCGCCGGCCGGCCGCTACAGAGACTAAGTCCGAGCCGTTCACTTAAGGTGGCCAATATAACCGACCGCCCCTGACAACGCTAAGACCGGCCATCTGCACGATCTGGCAACACTGCTAGATGCGGAAGTGTCAGGAGGAAGTGTTGTCTACTTCCGAGAGGTAGTTGTGTTGGATGAACCCGTGGTCTATTGGTAATCGTCGCGAATTGTAAACTTACAGTCGCGTGTTCGTTGTCCAACTGTATTTTTTTTTACCCAATTTCGGACCTCGTCTAAAGTTATGAGTCTGTTTGAACATCGAAGATAACTCGCTTCACATTCTACCCACCAGCAATAGCAAGTATTTCCAGAAACAATTCCGCACGACAGCTCGTGGCTGCGTCGCGATTAGAACAGCTTACGCTCGAGCGTTTCGTCGCGCTGCAGCGGCTACCGGCCACCGGCCAGACGCCACCCGCCGCCTGAAATCCGGTGCCGCCCAGGTGAACGCGGCACCACGCTGTCAGTGCATGTATCAACTGTCATTTCCGAATTTGAAGTTCTAGTTATCATCTTGCAGTTAAGCATTCGATTTTGCATACTTGAAAATCATGAACTACGGTTAAAAGTTGTAAAATTGAGTCGCAAGTGGAAAAAGGTGTAACATTTGCAACACAATATTTACTGTTGGTGTAACAAAGGGGTAAATGCAGAGGAGGCAGCTAGAAAGATTTGAACTGTGTGTGGAGCGAGTGCTTTCGGGAAAAATACGCCAAAAAAAGATATTCTTGTTTCAACAAAGATCGTTCTGACATGAATGGTTTTCTACATTAAGGAAGTCTCGACCACTGGTATATGTGATGGATTACCATTTAACCATCATGCGACATTTGCATTCAACAGGCGAAGTTCAGAAGTCTGATGTAGGAGTACTGCATGCTCTAATTCGAAACAACAAAAATCAACGGAGAGACTATTATTTAACATCATCAGGTCGCTCATTGAGCATTCCTACGCAGTACTGTTACTGGTGACGAGTTATGATGCCTCTATCGTTAACTTCCTAAGAAAAAATGAAAGGCTGATCCCCACCAAAAGACGTAAACTCGAGCAAAGAGTATGTGAACATAATATTTTACATCTGATAGCTCCAAAAGCGTGTTTTGCGCTTCGAAATCTGCTCCAAGGGTGTGTGCATCACAGCTGGAATCTGTTGCCAACAACTGAGACACCTTGCAGTCGCAGTGTAAGAAAATCGACCGACAAAACTACATCACGTGTGATAAGGCATCCTGTTGATTTGAGAAACAAAACTATCCAGGAGATTGATAGAAAAGTCATCTCTCAGGCACTTGTATTGATAGGGAAGTCCTCTCAAGCACTTGTCCCTCTCATCATATACTCGTAAAATTTTACATTTCCCGCTCTTCATCGATCAACCGTCAATGCAATTCATTTCTAGACGAGAATGATCTTCGGACTACACTGATTTAATGACATCGTTAGAACCAGTAGGTTTCTACGGGCGTATAATATGTAAACTACTACAACATAGATTGTTTTAGATATCGTGAAAGAAAATCCTGCTGCTGATTAATTTCTCTTTGAGGATTACTATTGCGTTCAGTAAACTAATGGAAAACGCAATTACAATATTCACTTTACTAATACAAATTAAATTCAGGTTACAACAAAAACATCACGACATCAGTCTGTCTTAATAAAGCATTAAGTATCCGTAAGACGATTGAGCCTATTTTAACACGAATTAGTAGGATATTTCCGACTTTTGACTTCGAAAATGTCTGAATTTACTTCATGTTCTGTATCATTCGCAAAGTATTATGAAAATGTGGCAGTTCATTTATAAAATTATGTATTCACAACAACACCAAATATATCGCTAGAAAACAAAAGTGTCATTATGTATTTTGCACTACCGTAAGGTTTTCGCTCCGACACTAAGGGGTAGCAAGACGAAGTTTGCTCGAGCGTTGTTTTACGATTCCCTTATTGAGTTTGTATCTGCCTGCTTGTAGCTCTGCTACAAAAGAATTAAAAATCTGGCTTTCAGCGAGTCTCGAATGCCGCACGAAAGCAGCTTGCACCTGGTAGCCAAGGATGTTACCTGGGAACTAGTTTTTTCCTGAAGGGGGCAGAAATCATTTTGAGGTTCAATTGTTGGCAAATGTCTGTCTGACGTGTGCCGTTGGTGTAAGTGTTTCGGTGTGTTGAATTTGTGCCAGTGATTTCCTATAGGTTTTTTCTGTCCCAAATAGAGAGTTGATGTCTCTCATTATTTTCACGTCATCTTGATTAATTTTGCTCTTTTTTTTTTAGTGTGTTCCAGAATTTTTCGAAATTTTCGGTGTTGGTGGGGGCATGTGCATTGATGAGTGTATATTTTTTATTAGGGCTCTGAATGACCATAGTCATAAGTCGATTGTTGATGGGTGTGATTTCTTTGACAGAGTTTATGATAAATCTGTGTTCGAGAAATGCCGTGCCGAAGATTGGTGCAACTTTCGCTGCCTTTTGTTGTGTTTTGCTCTTGACGATGCGATAGTTTCCGTAATGCAAGGTCATTGTCAGTTAGTCATGGTTCTTGAAGAGCAAGGATGAGAATTTTTTTGTCGGTCGATTTCTTATGTGGGATTATTTAGTTTTCATGTGTGGTTCAATGTATCGATGTTTAGTTTTCAAATGCATGGTTCTTGAAGAGCAAGGATGAGAATTTTTTTGTCGGTCGATTTCTTATGTGAGATTATTTAGTTTTCGTGTGTGGATCAATGTATCGATGTTTAGTTTAGAAATGCATGTTTTCTCCTTGTATGGAAATTCACCAGAGATCTCCGATAATCTCTGACTTGCTAGCCTGGACTCCCCAGAATCCGAAAATCCAGCTGCCGCCTGTCGACAAGCGGGCTGTGTACCACCTGGGGTAAAGTTGACATTGCTTGCACAGTTCAAGTTTGCTTGTGTTTCATTGGTTTAGCCAGGGTGTTACTAGGACCGGACAGGCCCAGAGGGTGATGATGCCTTTGGAAGCAAGTAATTTCAGCCGAGCTCATTGAGCTAACAGACGGTGACCAGAGTAGCGGTGATTTTCGCTCAGACGTGTCTGGATTTTGGGATCAACGGGTTGAGTAGCCATTCAGGATTGTGTTAGTATTTGGTTCACCCCGAGTATTTGATTTCCTGGGTACCACCCATATGTGGGAGTCTTTCTCCTATCCGCCACACGGGATTATTATTATTTCTTTCCTTTCTCAGACGTTATGTCTGGTTAAAAATGGAAAGTGACGCGGACCTTGATCAAGCGTGACTTCCTTTTAACTGTACGGTATATGTTACATTGCATTTAGGAACTATCGGGTAATTGTACATGTATCAATAATTACAGATTTCTGTAGTTGTATGTATAAATTTGGATGTAGCTGTATTGCGTTGATGTACTGGTGGATATTGTGTGGTATGACTCCTGTAGTTGATAGTATAATTGGTATAATGTCAACTTTATCCTGATGCCACATGTCCTTGACTTCCTCAGCCAGTTGGATGTATTTTTCAATTTTTTCTCCTGTTTTCTTCTGCATATTTGTTGTATTGGGTATGGATATTTCGATTAGTTGTGTTGATTTCTTCTTTTTATTGGTGAGTATGATGTCAGGTTTGTTATGTGGTGTTGTTTTATCTGTTATAATGGTTCTGTTCCAGTATAATTTGTATTCATCATTCTCCAGTACATTCTGTGGTGCATACTTGTATGTGGGAACATGTTGTTTTATTAGTTTATGTTGTATGGCAAGTTGTTGATGTACTATTTTTGCTACATTGTCATGTCTTCTGGGGTATTCTGTATTTGCTAGTATTGTACATCCGCTTATTATGTGATCTACTGTTTCTATTTGTTGTTTGCAAAGTCTGCATTTATCTGTTGTGGTATTGGGATCTTTAATAATATGTTTGCTGTAATATCTGGTGTTTATTGTTTGATTCTGTATCGCAATCATGAATCCTTCCGTCTCACTGTATATATTGCCTTTTGTTAGCCATGTGTTGGATGCATCTTGATCAATTTGTGGCTGTGTTAGATGGCTCAAATGGCTCTGAGCACTATGGGACTTAACATCTATGGTCATCAGTCCCCTAGAACTTAGAACTACTTAAACCTAACTAACCTAAGGACATCACACAACACCCAGCCATCACGAGGCAGAGAAAATCCCTGACCCCACCGGGAATCGAACCCGGGAACCCGGGCGTGGTAAGCGAGAACGCTACCGCACGACCACGAGATGCGGGCGCTGTGTTAGATGATACGGGTGCTTGCCGTGTAGGGTTTTCTTTTTCCAATTTACTTTCTTCATATCTGTTGATGTTATGTGATCTAAAGGGTTGTAGAAGTGGTTATGAAATTGCAGTGGTGTAGCCGATGTATTTATATGAGTGATTGCTTTGTGTATTTTGCTAGTTTCTGCTCGTTCTAGAAAGAACTTTCTTAAATTGTCTACCTGTCCATAATGTAGGTTTTTTATGTCAATAAATCCCCTTCCTCCTTCCTTTCTGCTTAATGTGAATCTTTCTGTTGCTGAATGTATGTGATGTATTCTATATTTGTGGCATTGTGATCGTGTAAGTGTATTGAGTGCTTCTAGGTCTGTGTTACTCCATTTCACTATTCCAAATGAGTAGGTCAATATTGGTATAGCATAAGTATTTATAGCTTTTGTCTTGTTTCTTTCTGTCAATTCTGTTTTCAGTATTTTTGTTAGTCTTGGTCTATATTTTTCTTGTAGTTCTTCTTTAATATTTGTATTATCTATTCCTATTTTTTGTCTATATCCTAGATATTTATAGGCATCTGTTTTTCCATCGCTTCTATGAAGTCGCTGTGGTTATCCAATATGTAATCTTGTTTAGTGTGCTTTCCCCTGACTATGCTATTTTTCTTACATTTGTCTGTTCCAAAAGCCATATTTATATCATTGATGAATACTTCTGTTATCTTTAGTAATTGGTTGAGTAGTTGATTTGTTGTTCCCAGTAGTTTTAGATCATCCATGTATAGCAAATGTGTGATTTTGTGTTGGTATGTTCCAGTAATATTGTATCCATAATTTGTATTGTTTAGCATGTTGAATAGTGGGTTCAGAGCAAGGCAGAACCAGAAAGGACTTAGTGAGTCTCCTTGGTATATTCCATGCTTAATCTGTATTGGCTGTGATGTGATATTATTTGAATTTGTTTGGATATTAAGTGTGGTTTTCCAATTTTTCATTACTATGTTTAGGAACTGTATCAATTTAGGATCTACTTTGTATATTTCCAATGTTTGTAGTAACCATGAATGGGGTACACTATCAAAAGATTTTTGGTAATCAATGTATGCGTAGTGTAGCGACCTTTGCTTAGTTTTAGCTTGATGTGTCACTTCTGCATCTATTACACTGTTCGACATGGGTTCTATTTCTGATATAAAAGTATGTGCTTCTAGACCATTTTACCGTGGGAAATTCAAATATGTAAACAAAATATCGTTGTCAGGGATACTTTTTATGTAATCTGTATATTCACAATTCATGGCAAATACACAGAGACGTTATAGAGAGATACGGGTATGTTGCCGCATCCAGTAGTGATAGAACGTGATAATTTCTTGTGCAACAGCAGGTGGGAAGAATCAGACATCATTAGGTTATCCCCCGCCACACCTATGTCATTAAGACCACCTGAAACATCTCATTAACTCGAACGGCGACAGCCGGTCGCTGCCTCGGCAGTAAAGCTTCAAGCCTCCTAGGGGCAGCTGCATCGAGTTTACAACAGTGGTGTTAGCCGCAACTTGTGTCAGTCTTAAAGAGTGGGTTTTTTTGGCTGACAAGTAACTGTCTGTCATATTTCCGAGCACGGTTGAATTCTTTAGTTCCTATGTGTAAACTGATTGAGCCTGGTCCTGAAGTTAAAACGACTGCTTGTTTTTACACATCAGCGTTCCTCTAGTTCCCTACTATTAATTTAATACAGGTGTATTACCAAAGTGGTATTTTTAAATGTGCAGAAATGCCACGTCGTCGTGGATGTCGATATAAGCCGGACAACTTCTGCTACATCTGTGGGAAGTTCACTTTTGCCAGAAATAGGAAGAAAATTTCTTCAGTCATAAAGAAAGCATACAAACATTACTTTGGAGTAGAGGTAGGAGACCAAGATAAAGAATGGGCACCACATTTCTGTTGTGCTACATGTTACTGCAAACTAATTCAGTGGTGGAAAGAATGTGGCGTTGTTTGCTGTTCCCATGGTGTGGAGGGAGCCTAAGGACCATGTTACTGATTGTTATTACTGTCTAACAAAAATTCAGGGTTTTACAAACAAAAAGTCGAAGAGGCACATTGTCTACCCAGATCTGCCTCCAGCGAGAACGCCAGTGCAGAATTCCGACAACCTTCCAGTACCTTCAAGAGCTTGAGGTCAAATTCCGAGTGACAGTGAAATAAGTAGTACTGAAGAAATCACAGATGATGATTCTTTATATCACTACACAAGTGAGTCATCGCCACATTTGTTAATACAGGCAGATTTAAATGATTTAGTACGTGATCTAGGACTAAGTAAACAAAAGGCGCAGCTGATTGGTTCAAGATTACAAGAGTATAATCTACTGCACCAAAGTACTAAAATCAGTGTTCAGGCACAGAGAACATGCCTTTACTTCTTATTTTTCAACTGACGAAGCACTGACATTTTGCAATGACGTTTCTGGCCTGATGAAAGTGCTGAACTTCACTTATATTTCACAGGAGTGGAGACTTTTCATAGATGCATCGAAAACAAGTCTGAAGGGTGTTTCGCTCCACAACGGAAATAAAATACCCTCTGTTCCAGTAGCTTACGCTAGTTTGACAAAAGAGAATTACGAATTCGTACAAAGGATGCTAAATTCGTTAAAATACAATGAACACAAATGGAAAATATGTGCAGATTTCAAGGTAATTGCTATGGTACTGGGAATGCAACAAGGCTACACAAACTATGCCTGTTTTCTTTGCGAGTGGGATAGTCGAGACCGAAATTCTCACTACGTGAAAAAGAAATGACCTAGGCGAAGATGGAAAGTTGGCGAAAACAATGTACAACGTGAAAGTTTGGTAGCCCCTGAATATATACTACTTCCACCGCTTCACATAAAAACTTGGCCTGATGAAACAATTCGTGAAGGCCATGGATCCAACAGAATGTGGGTTTGCATATCTAGCTACCAAATTCCCCTGTCTTTCAGCTGCAAAAATAAAGGAAGGTGTATTTGTGGGCCCACAAATCAGGGAGCTGCAGAAAGATGCAAATTTTGAAGCATGTTTAACTGATAAAGAAAAAACCGCATGGTACTGTTTCAAGATGGCGTCGGAAAACTTCCTCGGAAGAAGAAGAAGAGCTACTAACTACAAAGCAATGGTGAAGGATATGATCAAAGAATATCAGGATTTGGGGTGCAATATGTCTTTGAAGGTACATATGATGGATTCTCATCTGGACTACTTCACAAAGAGTTGTAGTGACGTATCGGATGAACATGGGGAAAGATTCCATAAAGACATTTCTACCATAGAAAGGCTCTATGAAGGGAAGTGGGTACCTTCTATGTTAGCAGATTATTGCTGGAATATCATTCGAGAGAAGAAAGATTCACAATACAAGAGAAAAAAGTGATGTGCATTACAAGGCAGTGGCTCATTGTTCGTCAATTTTCTGTAATTTCTCATGTCAAATAAATGCTTCAAAGTGTATACACAAAGGTTACTGTGTTATATGTTAGATCCCACCCTCCATTAATGTGATGAACTTAAAACATCATAAAGATGTGCATTTGTTTGTCGAATTTCACCTCACGTTTGCTGCACTATATCAGAAACTGATAAGAGAAATAAAATTGCGATTACTCATAAACTATCCCTGACAGAAAAAAACCAAAAACAGTTTTCAATTCAGCACTCAAAATACAACTAGGATCACAATATTTTTTTATCAGAAATAGAAAGAAAGGTTTTTTTTGCAGAACAGTGTTATCAGTTGCTCTTTACATCCTCGTTCTCCTTTGCAACAGACTTTTTGTTCTTCATTTATAATTTTGTTCTGTATTGTGTGTCATTAATTTCTGTGTAATGACTGCCGTTAATATTTTGTATACTGTTGGTAGGCATGTTATGGGGCGATATTTAGCTAGGTTTGCTGTGTCTGCTTGATCTTTAGGTTTCAGATAGGTAATTCCATTTGTAAGTGTATCAGGGAATGCGTATGGGTCTGCAATGTAACTGTTAAATAATTTAGTTAGATGTGAATGTGTTGAGGTGAACTTCTTTAGCCAGAAATTTGCTATTTTAGCTTTTCCAGGGGCTTTCCAATTGTGCGTAGAATTAATTGCTCGGGTGACTTCATGTTGCAAAATTACCACTTCAGGCATTTGTGGTATCATCTTGTATGTGTCTGTTTCTGCTTGTATCCACCGTGCATGTCTGTTATGTTGTACCGGGTCTGACCATATGTTGCTCCAGAAGTGTTCCATGTCTGTTATGTTTGGTGGATTGCCTATTTTAATGTGTGTGTTATCTATTGTCTGGTAAAATCTCTTTTGGTTTGTGTTGAATGTTTGGTTTTGTTTCCTTCTATTTTCACTTTTTTTGTATCTTCTAAGTCGTTTGGCCAATGCTTGTAATTTCTGCTTCTTTTCATCTAGTTGCTCTATCGCTTCTTGTTGTGAGATGTTACCTAACCTTTTTCGTTTTTTGTCTGATATTTCATTTCTTATAAATTGTGTTAGCTGTCCGATGTCTTTTCTAAGTTTTTCTATTCTGATCTGTAGCCTGTGTTGCCATGCTGGTTTTGTGAGTTTCTTCTGTGTGTTGGTTGGTTTTGATCTCTGCTTAGTGTGTATATTTAGTGTAGTGAGTGCTCCTATATAAACCAGTAGTTGTAACTCTTCCATAGTTGTATTTTCATTTATTTTGTTGTGTATGATTGTGTTGATAGTAGTTGTTGTTGTTTCGACTTGTGGGTTATTTGGTGGTCTATGCAAGAATGGTCTAATGTCTGTGTTTGTGTCTTTGTGTTCTATATATGTCAGCTGAAATTTTCCTTCTATATCTAACATGTGTGTCACTTCGTGTTCTATTTGTGATTGTTCTGGTGGCTGTCTTAATATTTCGTTTTCCTCTGATTGTTTAATTGATGCGTGTTGTTCTCGGTTTGTTTGCTCTGTGATGTTTAAGTCCATTACTGTATTTTTTTCTTCTTCTTCTGACTGTACATTATTTTGTTCCAGTATTTGTTATACTTGCGGTTTGATGTTTTCTAATTCTGACTGGGGTATCCTGTTATTTTTGACTATTACACGGATCTGATCAGCTAGTCTTTGTTCTGTTAAAAATTTTAATTCTGGGTATCTGGTAATAAATGTTGTATATACTTGTGATCTGTATCCAGTTGTGTTGGTTCCTAAGTTTGTTGGTTGGTAATAACAGAACATGAGGTGTCGGTTAACTTCATCAGACCATCTCATCCTCTGTCTTTTTTTTCCTTCTAGGGTGGTTGCAGGAAGCATGTCCTGCAAAACACCTCTATTTGGATTTAAATCATTTTCCGTGTGGCTAGCAGTGTCGTTACCATTGTGGACGGGCATAGGGTTCAAACGTCGTCCCCGACCATGACAGCGCTTGTCCGAGGCTTCATTAGTTCTGTCCTGAACCAACTAATCACACTAAAAGGGGGGTTAGCCCTATTAGTGGTTTGTTCTTTTCGTCGCCTTTTACGACTGGCAGAACATACCGGAGAACCATTCTTTTCCCGGGCCTCCACGGCGTTTATTATTATTATTATTATTATTATTATTATGTCATCAGGAAATCCGATATGGTGTATCTTGCCACCACTGAAATAGATGTGTATTGTTCGTTTCAATATTAGTAGACATATTCCTCACTTTTTCTTAGAAGTTGCTACCTGTTACTCCATCAAAGGAATTTATGTGCGGAACATTGTTCCAATACAGACGTTCAAATTATCCGATTTCTGTAATTTAATTTCGATACCAGATTGTTCTAATAGGTTATCCGACTACGGCTCTCATCATATGGTGTGATGAAACCACATTCTTAATCGGACTGTTGAATCTAGATGACTTATCTACGACAGGGCCTGAATTCTTAAACACTATGGAAAATACTAATACAATGTGCTTATTGCAAATACGTTATTTAAAACTAAATATATGAAGTAACGAGATAACAGTTTATTTACAGGAGCAGAGCCGCATCCATCAGAGCAGAGCAGTGCAAGATTGGTTTCAGGGCCAAGAGAGGGTAAAGCTGTTGCCGTTTGTTCCACGATCACCGAACATCAACCAGATAGAGAATATGTATGCAGAGGTAACAAGGTAACTGCCATGTGGACCTACAAATGCAAGCGACCTTTGGACGAATATAGAAAACGTAGGGTGGAAAGTAAACCATCACGCTACACTATCGACGACTTAATGAAATCAATGCCCCTGCGCCTTCGAGAAACCTTACGTAATGATGGTGGATGGGCTGGTTACTAAAAGCATACTCGTCCACAAAACCCATGTGGTCAATTATCTACTAATCGGTCAAGCTTTGATTTGTCGCAGCTCTCTGGCATACAAGTCCATTTACTTTCAGTCTCCTCCTTACAATCTTGCAATGCAACGTAATTTAAAAATCTCATCCACTCGACGCCAACTGAAGAACTGATTGGTGCACGTGTTGTTCAACACACAGTAGTCGTCACCCTCACTGGAATCAATGACTGTGTGTGTGTGTGTGTTCACGCACAGTCTGAATCAATACTATTAACATTAGAGAGACAACCAACAATAAATATTGTATCAAATATGACTGTAAAGTATTTTAATGGGATGGGAAGTTACAAACTCAATTTTTACCCAGCCCACGTCCTGCTTAGTACGTTAAGTGAGTAAGATGTATTAACTCCATAATATCGTTAGGAGAGACGGTGAACTCTTGTTGTCGCGACAAGTGCAGCGATTATAAAACCAAAAATAGTAGTGCCCAATGCCGCCGCGATTTGTTTATGTTGGCTGAGCGTGGACACTGCAGCAGACGCTTCGTCTTAAACAGAAAGAAATCACCTTGGCTCTGACTGCAGTGAGCGGCCATCACTGTCTTTATGTTCTTATAGTAACAAACGTGAGACTACTCACAGGTGCCATGGAGGAATTGGAACAGATATCATGTCATTAGTCATCAGAATATTAACCAGCGGTGAACTGTCCACTCTATTTGAATCCCAAGAAAATAGGAACCTTCTCACAAAGGAATGTGAGGTGATACCAAAATTTCTCCAACATACAAAAATTAACTGCAGAGCTTTCATGCACGCATTAGTAGCACACAAGGAAATATTATGTCTTGGAAGCGTAGATTTCATTTCCTCTTCTCATATCAAAGTCCTTGTTTTAGAATGAAGTGAGAAAATAAACGCGAAAATCTAAAATTCGTGAGAAGCATATAAGTAATTTCCTCTTCTCATATCGTAACTTTTGTTTTAGTATGAAGTAAAAAAATAAACAGTTTAAGGTTCTGAAGCATAATATGACACCAGATTCTTATCGTAGGCGCTATCGGAGGTTATACTCAACAGCAGAACTAAGTTAATAATTGGCTCCTTCTACCGACCCCCCGACTCCGATGATATAGTTGCGGAACAGTTCAGAGAAAATATGAGTCTCGTAACAAATAAATACGCCACTCATACGGTTATAGTTGGTGGGGACTTCTACCTTCCCTCAATATGTTGGCAAAAATACTTGTTCAAAACCGGTGGTAGGCAGAAAACATCTTCAGAGATTGTCCTAAATGCTTTCTCCGAAAATTATTTCGAGCAGTTAGTCCACAAACCCACGCGAATTGTAAATGGTTGCGAAAACACACTTGACCTCTTAGCCACAAACAATCCAGAACTGATAGAGAGCATCATGACTGATACAGGGATTAGTGATCACAAGGTCGTTGTAGCTAGGCTCAATACCGTTTCTTCCAAATCCACCAGAAACAAACGCAAAATAATTTTATTTAAAAAAGCGGATAAAGTGTCACTAGAAGCCTTCCTAAGAGACAATCTCCATTCCTTCCGAACTGACTATGCAAATGTAGACGAGATGTGGCTCAAATTCAAAGATATAGTAGCAACAGCAATTGAGAGATTCATACCTCAATAAATTGGTAAGAGATGGAACTGATCCTCCGTGGTACACAAAACAGGTCCGAACTCTGTTGCAGAGGCAACGGAAAAAGCATGCGAAGTTCAGAAGAACGCGAAATCCCGAAGATTGGCTAAAATTTACTGACGCGCGAAATTTGGCACGGACTTCAATGCGAGATGCCTTTAATAGGTTCCACAAAGAAACATTGTCTCGAAATTTGGTAGAAAATCCGAAGAAATTCTGGTCGTATGTAAAGTACACAAGCGGCAAGACGCAGTCAATACCTTCGCTGCGCAGTGCCGATGGTACTGTTACCGACGACTGTGCCGCTAAAGCGGAGTTATTGAACGCAGTTTTCCGAAATTCCTTCACCAGGGAAGATGAATGGAATATTCCAAAATTTGAAACACGAACAGCTGCTAGCATGACTTTCTTAGAAGTAGATACCTTAGGGGTTGCGAAGCAACTCAAATCGCTTGATACGGGCAAGTCTTCAGGTCCAAATTGTATAAGGAATGATCATCAAAATAAAATAAGAGAAATCAGAGCTCGAACAGAAAGGTTTAGGTGTTCGTCTTTCCCGCGCGCTGTTCGGGAGTGGAATGGTAGAGAGATAGTATGATTGTGGTTCAACGAACCCTCTGCCAAGCACTTAAATGAGAATTGCAGAGTAGTCATGTAGATGTAGATCGGAAACGCAAAAAGCAGGGAGCTGTCCATTCTTTTGTCCAACTGTCTGTTTCCTTTCATGCATTACTACCGCTCAAAGATTCTTATTTAAGGTCTTGCGGGCATCAAGTTCTTCAGCAGAGTAAGTCTTCAGCATTGACTGCCAGCTGCCACAACATTTCACAGATCCATGCGGCAGGCAACACAACTATGAGTGCATTTCACTTCAGACTTCATTCAGTAAGACGTCAGGATATGGACGGAAACGTCAAATTAACGTCGCTTTCTGAGTCTTATTCAATTCAGAATGAGGTGTTATTAAGGTAGTTGAGCGTTCTAGCAATTACACTTTGATAATGCCCTTATGAGTATTCCGATAGCCAAAAGAGCCCGCTAGTGTGAAACCATCTGTAACTACATTACTATGAAACTGCAAGAACTCGAGACAATGCGTGGACTCTTCCCTTCACTGGGTAACCTCTTACTGTTATTTACAATTCTCTCTGTCCTAGGCGTGATGCAAATGGAAATTCACATTCATGAGGCGCTTTCCGTTATTTTTAACAAACATCAGCAACTTGTAATCACTCGAGTTACAACTGTGTGATGATAATGGTACAGAATTTTAGTGGGTGTGGTGGTGTTATGCGGTCAAACTGCTTACAGTAACATAATTTCGAGCTGACTACGTACTTAAGTAAAGATGGTGTGGTGGCGTCGTCGCTTCTCTTTATTTGGCATCAGCCTGAGTAATCCGATTTAACGAACATAGTACTCCATTCGCGATCTGCTAATGATACAGTATGACTACAGAGATCATCGTGCGGGTCTGACATTAATTCTGCAGTGAATTGCTTAACAAATATTACCCTCAGCTATGCAGCTGGAATGACTCATTACACAGGTACTCTACGTTGCACTTGGTTAAGTGATCAGTTCGCTGCAACCCTGCTTCTACTGTTCGTAAATACTTGTATACTGACCATTCGTTATTTGACTAAATATGCGCTACAATCTGATTCGCATGTATATGACATGGGTTAGCGCCGTCACAAAGCAATGACTAAGGGTTGGACGCCATTGAAATCCCGTTACTTTGATGGCAATACAAATGTTCGCAAATCACCTCTATTGCCTCAAAAAACAACTGCATCTTAAATATCGAAGGACCGACGTCCACACTGTCACAGCGCGTTGAAATACAGCAACGACGGCAGATGAAAATTTGTGACCGACCAGGCTTCGAACCTGGACCTCCTGCTTACTAGACAGACGTGCTGACCACTGCACTTTTTTCTTTATTTTTAAGTTTGAGAAGACTTTCAGCACCAGGCCGGTGGAGGCAAAGAGGGCAGGGATCGAAGATCCGAGGCCTGGCAAGAATGCCTCCCCCATACCTGTCACTGAGTAGCTGCAATATTCCCATGTATTCCATGTTTGTTCCCATCTATGCCTTAAATTGTAGAACAAAACTGAAGTAGTGATTAAGGTAAAAGAAATAACAGATTGCGCTTCCAATGGCATACGTTCCTTCTAGAACATAACTCATAACAGGCAAAAGTGTGACGGAAACATACATAACAAACATTCATTCAGAAACATATTCACAATTTAAGTTTTTATGCACTGGGTGCATATGAGGTCTGTAATGAAGCCATATATTTTTCAACAAATGACAGAAATTTCGGAGCCGGAGGGGTTTAGTCAAATTAGTACAGTTATGATTTTAGAACCAACATAGAAGAAGATTCCAGGAATTAAAAAAAAGTGAAAGAATAGCATTCTGCTTCTAATCAATAAAACTTTCCACCTCCTTGTAGCCCACATAAGGCAACAGATAAAAAATTTTAAAACCATTCCTTATATTTGTTGTTCTTCTTCAACTCAAAATGTTCTTCTGCAATATAAAACATGTACTCTTCCAAGTTCTGACACGTAGAACACAAACTGTCCCAGAAGCCACGAATAACTGTCATTCTTTGCGGACGGGTAACATTTCCAGTCGGGTTGTAAAGCTTCAGTTATCGGTATATGACTTCCTGCGGTTCTGTTGATAAGTGCTAATTTCTTCCAAGTCCAGCTCCAAATTATGATTCTATTTTCACATAAGAACATGTGCGCTACAATTTCTACAAGCAGACATTTGTCTCAGTATGGAGATGGTCTCAATTTGATTTTCCATAATCGTTCGCCGTGGTTATGGTTTCGTTTACAACGTCGTACCATGCGGCACTGACTCTAGTTGGTAGAATTTTACTGTTGATATTTTTCCAGACGTTCATCCAGTTTTTAGTAAGTTAATTTACCTGAATTGGGTTGTGATGACGATGTCTGGTAATATAATCATAGACGATTCTAGTGTTGGTTTGTGCTGGTGGAAGTCTTATATAGCTCCAATCGACATAGTACTTTCTGACGTAATCTAGGCTGGCATCTATATGTGTTAGATTAACAGGAGCGTTCCTATCCCCAGGATCTAACAAGAGGAACAGAAGTTTCCTCATGTCTGTCTGAGTGGCATGTATTAGTTTAAAAGCACGAGTTAGAAACAGAGCGCCACATCTTGATTTAACGTACACTGCTGGCCACCGTAAATGCAACACCCTGAAGGAAGCATCCGAATCAAGTGAAATTTACACCATGGGTTTGCAGCGATGAGATATGCAACTGATTAGAATTTCAGCGCAGACGCACATCACGCGCGCCTGTGGCGCCACCTCATAGCGCCATTTAAGGCTTGGCGATTTCGACGAGTGTACGTTCGGCACGTGTGTTTACCTTGTGGTTGTTTCACAAGACGATCAGTTATGCCTCGTAGACAACAGCGAACATCGTTTGATCAAGTATCCGAGTTCGACAGAGGAAGGATAGTGGCTTACCGAGATTGTGGATTATCATACAGAGAAATCGCTAGTCGCGTTGGACGAAACCAAACAACTGTAATGCGGATATGTGACCGTTGGATGCAGGAGGGTACGACGGACCGACGTGGTCGATCGCATTCACCTCGGTGCACCACTGCACGTGCTGATAGGCAAATTGTGCGCATGGCAGTGACGGATCGCTCAGTGACATCCCGAACCATAGCACAGCACATTGCGTCTGTAACGTATCATCCAGTGTCTGCGCGTACCATTCGACGCCGTTTCAGCAGAGTGGTCTGTCCACAAGACGTCCATTGCTTCGTCTACCATTGACGCAGAACCACAGACGTCTCCGTCGCCAATGGTGTGATGACAGACGGATGTGGACGGCAGAATGGAATGACGTTGTCTTTACTGACGAGGCACGCTTCTGTCTGCAGCACCACGATGGTCGGATTCGAGTGTGGAGACACTGTGGAGAGAGGATGCTGGACAGCTGCATTATGCACCGCCACACTGGTCTTGCACCGGGTATTATGGTATGGGGCGGTATTGGATATTACTCTCGCACGCCTCTAGTACGCATTGCCGGTACTTTAAATAGCCGGCGCTATATATCCGAGGTGCTGGAGCCAGTTGTCCTTCCTTACCTTCAGGGCTCGGCCACAGCCATATTTCAACAGGATAATGCGCGACCACACGTGGCACGCATTGTCCAAAGGTTCTTCGTCAATAACCAGATTGAATTGCTTCCCTGGCCGGCTCGCTCTCCGGATCTTTCGCCGATAGATAACATGTGGTCCATGGTTGCTCAACGAGTGACCCAGATTACATCCCCAGCTGCCACAACAGATGATCTTTGGCAACGTGTGGAAGCTGCTTGGGCTGCTGTACCCCAGGAACACATCCAACGTCTCTTTGACTCAATGCCGAGACGTGTGGCAGCGGTGATCTCCAACAATGGCGGCTACTCTGGCTACTGATTCTGGCAGGAACCACATGTCACAGACGTCTGTAAACGTAATCATTTGATACTTGGTCAACATGTTATCTACAAAATAAATTTTGTTGTGCTACCTCTTGTCTTTCTTGGTGTTGCATTTACGGTGGCCAGCAGTGTATTTAATTCAAGATTCTCCGTTTTGCCTCTCCAAAGTCGCCGTGTGGAAGGATACTTTGAAGATATTTTGTTTCCACATATACCAACACGCTGCAGCTAGTATTTTATGTGCGGTGACCTGCTGTATCGGTATGATTGCTGCGACATGATATATTTTGTTAATTATGTATTTATTTATAAACTGAACTTTCTGCAGTCGGTCTAGCGATCGCATGTCATGGTCCTTCAACAAGGCTCTTGGCTGGCTCTGAGCACTATGGGACTTAACTTCGGAGGTCATCAGTCCCCTAGAACTTAGAACTACTTAAACCTAACTAACCTAAGGACATCACACACATCCATGCCCGAGGCAGGATTCGAACCTGCGACCGTAGCGGTCGCGCGGTTCCAGACTGTAGCGCCTACAACCGCTCAGCCACCCTAGCCGGCAACAAGGCTCTGATGACATTAAGTTTCCGCTCTCAATTGTTCGTAGCCTTGGGATTCGCCCTTAACCACAATCCGAGTTGGAGTCTCTCTTCAGTTACATCTAACCAGTGCGCACCTATTGCACTACTGTAAGAACCGAGAACCAGTCTTTTGGATTTAAAAGTTTGTAAATTTGTGGTAAGATGTTATGGGACCAAGTTGCTTAGCTCATCGGTCCCTAAGCTTACACACTACGTAATCAAACTTAAACTAACTTACGCTATGGACAACACACACACCCATGCCGGAGGGAGGACTCGAACCCCGACGGTGGGCACTATCGGGACACAGCAGCCAACCTCTCTGCAATACCTATCTACACACGCTCCTCGTTAGACGCGAATTCCCATGTTGGATTGGCCGCATACCACATGCGCGTTACCGCGGTACACCGCCCCCCCCCCTCCCCCCCCCCCCCCCCCCCGTCAATTATTCCACTCGCTCGCGGCCACATTGTATTCCCGCGTATGTACGGACGATGACGTGCGTCTAGCTGGCACTGAGAACTTTCGATGACCCGTCGAGACCTGAGTAATTATACAGGGTGTTTCAGGAGGAATAGTAAATATTGTAGGAGATGGTAGTATAGACAAATTGCAGAAAAAAATGCCATATAACGTGTGTCCAATTTTTATTGAGTACATATAGCTTGGTTCAATGCATTTTCGTTTCGTATGTTGGTCCTTACAGGACCCAGTTGTCTACACTTCCTTGAAGATGAGCTTCCAGCGTTATTGGAAGAGGTTCCTTTGGCTACAAGAATGTGTATGTTCTACCAGCATGACGGGGCTCCTGGACCTTCGTGTCAAGTGACAAAAAAATGGTTCAAATGGCTCTGAGCACTATGGGACTTCACATCTATGGTCATCAGTCCCCTAGAACTTAGAACTACTTAAACCTAACTAACCTAAGGACACCACACAACACCCAGTCATCACGAGGCAGAGAAAATCCCTGACCCCGCCGGGAATCGAACCCGGGCGTGGGAAGCGAGAACGCTACCGCACGACCACGAGCTGCGGTCGTCAAGTGACACATTATCCAAACTTAACATTTGCCAGAAGATGGATCAGTAGATATGGGCACTTTTCTTGGCCACCAAGGTTGCCTGCGGGGTTGGTTAAATGCGAAGTCTACAAAGAAAAAGTAAACCCAAGAGCCGATTTGATAGTTCGGATTATATAAAGTGCAGCCCTTATAAAAGAACGCAAAGACGACTTCAGAAGAGCTACACGTCGTGTTATCGAGAGAAGTCAAATGTTCATTGAAGTTGGTGGGGGAATTTTTGAAAATCAACTTTGAACGTCCTCATTTGCCTTTGCTTTGAGTTTGTTACCGTCAAGTACTAACAGCTGTATCTCTGTACTCCATAAAAAGTGGACGCATTTATATGGAACTTTTTTATGCAATTCGTCTGTACTACCACCTGATAAAATATCTCCTTTTCCTCCTGAAACAGCCTATATAAGGATATAGGTGTGATGTCTATTCTTTCGGATTTATCCGAAAGAAAAGACACTACGAACCCTCGTTCGAACCAGGTAAGGCACAAATTTTCATCTGACGACGTTGTTCTATTTTAACGCCCATGACAGCCTGGACATCTGTCCTCCGATACTTAATTGATTAACAAGGCTATCTATTTCGATTCGTAGTGTTTCTTCTTTCGGAAATGTACGAAAGAACAGACACACACACACACACACACACACACACACACACACACACATTTTTATCTTAAGTGCTATTCGGAAAATGTTTGGCAACTCGGTGATAGTGCCTGATTGGAGCTGCATCAACCTACTCATTTCACTAGATATAGTTGTAATTATCTGAACAATTCGTGTTTAATAAGTGACAGCGACAGTGTCTATCATCGTTTACTTTGTCGGAAACCTGCTTCTTTCTGCCCTAGCCTATACTACAGCAATGAGTGATTACTCACATTCTTGATACCTTATTGGATGTGCTACTGCAACTGTAGCCAAAGATTCAAATCCCGCTGGAAGAGTATGTTTCAAGTCAGATGGTTTTGCTCCTCCCCTACTGTCATTGAAAACGATCACAACCAAATTAAGTATAGGAATCCTACGGAACCCCTCAGTTCATACTGCGGTGCTGTGCAGATGAAAAATGTAGTTACTCACAACTGTCAGATGACAGGTGGAATTTGTCAGATTCCACAAATTATGACTGCATTATTAATTGCTGGTTCACAGGCGCTTTTTTGCCGCTTATTCTAACTGTTTTTGAATGTTAGAGCTGGAAGAATAGAAACATCAGATCTTCGTCATATGGAATATTCGAATTCACCTAAAGTCTTCACGTTTCGAGCAAAGGCATAATATCCGTCAGAAAAGATGACAACAAGAAGCCAATCCATGCCTGTCTTCTGGCGGATGTGCCAATGTCAGTGATCTCAATAACAATATTGTAAAGCAAAGTTATGTTGCGAACCTAACCACTGGAGGAGCTCCAAAATTGTGGATCGCATCTGGTGAATACGCTTTCAAGGTTTTGGTCCCATTAAGACAGTAAAACACAAACAATTGTCAGAGTTATTAATTTATGACATTTAGTTTGCACTCAGTGCATCGACACATTACAAGTAATTACACTCTATCCCCTAAACCTAGTTACAGAAATGCGAATAAGAGTCATTAACATATAATGAGGATTTGCGGCCCTTGCCACCTGCAACTTTGAGACGAAGCTATAGTCACTTCCGAGGTCACTCACAGAACACATCAGCTGGTATACTTCCTGGCAGTATACCTGAACTTGGCAACAGCGGAGAATATGTTTGGCAACTCTTGTGACTGACGAGTTACTTCCTTGATGGCACAGAACCATCCTGCTAAATTAACTTGATAAAATCGTGTCATTCCAATTGAATAATGTGAGTGATTTTCTCATGAGATGTGATATACAGATATCAGTTAATCCTTTTGAGTCAACGGAAGTCGTTCCACATGGGAAATACAACTACTCTCGCCTCTTATGTTGCGATTTATCTACCATAGCGGCTAGTGGACCAATTTAGGCAAAGACACCGCACCTATTCGCTAGCTCCTAGGTAACGTGCTTGCCTGTCAGGTGCATGCTGCTTCTGTTCACCTTTCGAGACTCGCTAAAAGCCAGATTTTTAATTCTTTTTTAGCAGAGCTACAAGCAGGCAGATACAAACTCAATAAGGGAATCGTAACATAACGCTCGAGCAAAATTCGTCTTGCTACTTTTAGTACCCCTTAGTGTCAGAGCGGCAACCTTACGGTACTGCAAAATTCATAGTGCCACTTTGTTTTCTGCCGACATTTTTGTTGTTGTTGTGAATACATATATTTATCTATGAACTGTCACGTTTTCATTATACTTGCGAATGATACAGGACATCGAGTAAAAACAGACATTTTCTAAGTCAAAAGTCGGTAATATCCTACTAATTCGTGTTAAAATAGGCTCAATCGTCTTACAGATACTTAATGCTTTATTAAGATAGACTGCTGTCGTGATGTTTCTGTAGTAAGCTGAATTTAATTTGTATCAGTACAGTGAATATTTTAATTGCGTTTTCCATTAGTTTACTGAACGCAATAGTAGTCATCAAAGAGAAATTAATCAGCAGCAGGATTTTCTTTCATGATATCTAAAACAATCTGACAATGCTAAAGTAGTTTACAAATTCTATGCCCATAGAAACCTACTGGTTCTAACGATGTCATTAAATCAGTGTAGTCTGAAGATCATTCTCGTCTAGAAATGAATTGCCTTGACGGTTGATCCATCAAGAGCGGGAAATGTAAAATTTTACGAGTATATGATGAGAGGGACAAGTGCTTGAGAGGACTTCCCTATCAATACAAGTGCCTGAGAGATGACTTTCCTATCAACCTCCTGGATAGTTTTGTTTCTAAAATCAACAGAGTGCCTTATCATACGTGATGTAGTTTTGTCGGTCGATCTTCTTACACTGCGACCGCAAGGTGTCTCAATTGTTGGCACCAAATTCCAACTGTAATGCACACACCTTTGGGGCACAATTTGTAGCGCAAAACACACTTTTGGAGCTATAGATGTAAAATATGACGGTCACACTACTAGTCACTCCGTTGATTTTTGTTGTTTCGAATTAGAGCATGCAGTACTCCTACACTAGACTTCTGAACTTCGCCTGTTGAATGCAAATGTCGCATGATGGTTAAATGATAATCCATCACATATATCAGTAGTCGAGACTTCCTTAATGTAGAAAATCATTCGTGCCAGATCGATCTTTGTCGAAACAAGAATATCTTTTTCTGGCATATTTTTCCCGAAAGCACTCGCTCCACACACAGTTCAAACCTTTCTAGCTACCTCCTCTGCATTCACCCCTCTGTTACGCCAAGAGTAAATATTGTGTTGCAGATGTTACACCTTTTTCCACTTGCGACTCAATTTTACAACGTTTATCCGTAGTTCATGACTGTCAAGTATGCAAAATCCAATGCTTAACTGCAAGATGATAACTAGAACTTCAAATTCGGAAATGGTAGTTGATACATACACTGACAGCGTCGCGCCACGTTCACCTGGGCGGCGTCGGATTTCAGGCGGCGAGTGGCGTCTGGCCGTTGGCCGGTAGCAGCTGCAGCGCGAGGAAACACTCGAGCGTAAGCTGTTCTGATCGCGACGCAACCACGAGCTGTCTTGCGGAACTGTTTCTGGACGTACTTGTTATTGCTGTTGGGTAGAATTTGAAGCGAATTATCTTCGATGTTCAGTCAGACTCTTAACTTTAGACGGACGCGAACACGCGACTGTAAGTTCACAATTCGCGACGATCACCACTTTTTTTTTTTTAAATGTCATTTTGTTAGTATTCGTTCGGGCGGACGTCGAAAGATACCCGTTTCAGTTTGTCAGCTAACCCTCTGACCGAACACGCTGAGTTACCGTGCCGGCAAAAGGAAAGTAATCGTCGCTGTGTAAACATTAACTGTCAGGGTTGTGCTACTGCTGTTGCTGTATGACTGTAGATACTCTCACAACCTCGTACCTCCCCTTTTTTTAGTTCGTTGTGTTTGGTCGTTGCGGACGTCACGTAACATCCCTTCAAGTTCGTTGTTGATCCTTTCACTCAGTTTTTTATTACACAGGCCAACCAGCTCTCTGACCGAACACGCTGAGCAACCGCGCCGGCGCACTAGACCACGGCTTGAACCAACACAAGTACATCTCGGAAGTAGACAACACTTCCTCCTGACACTTTCGCATCTAGCTGTGTTGCCAGATCGTGCAGATGGCCGGACTTGTCAGGGGCGGTCGGTTTTATTGACCACCTTAAGTGAGGGCTCTGTGCTGGCCGGCCGGCGGTCAGTTTTTATGTCTAAGACTGTACTTTTTTTTGTGGTTTTAGGGCGCAAAACTGCTATGGTCATTAGCGCCCGGTCCGTGACTGAGGAAATAATAAAAACTGAAAATGGAAAACAGCAAAAATGGGAACGAAACTCAAATAATTGGAGACACTAAAAGCAGAAAGAAGGCTTAAAAGTCCACTACAGAGAGGGGTTGATGGTCCCCGATAAAACTTCAAATGACTGACGTCATTTCACTGTCACTAATAAACTGGAGAACGCGGTCGGCTGAGCGCGTGTCATCTGCTAAAATCAACAATAGATCAGGCGATAGCTGTAGACGGGAGCGTAACGGATTAAAATAGGGGCATTCAATTAAAAGGTGTCTTACCGTCCACAGCTGAGAGCAGTGGGGACAGAGTGGGGGAGGATCGCCGCTTAAAAGATGTCGATGGCTAAAAAGACAGTGCCCTATCCGGAGTCTAGCTAAAATTACCTCCTCCCGACGACGCGTTCGGGAGGAAGAGGTCCAAGCGCAAGGAAGGGCTTTCACTTCCCGCAATTTATTTCGGGGAAGTGTTGACCAATGCGCATGCCATAAATGAGCAACTTTGCGACATAAACCGCTCCGTAGATCGGTGAAGGGAAGCGACTGAATAGCTGGCCGAGGAAGAGAAACTGCAGCCTTGGCTGCTATATCAGCCGCCTCATTCCCACAGATACCAGCGTGTCCCGGGAGCCAGAGGAACGCCACCGAGACGCCCCCCAGGTGGAGCAAGCGCAGACAGTCCTGAATCTGGTGGACCAGAGGGTGCACAGGGTAAAGAGCTTGGAGACTGAGGAGAGAGCTGAGAGAATCTGAGCAGATTACGTACTGTATCCGCTGATGGCGGCGGATGTAGTGGACAGCCTGGAGAACAGCGAAAAGCTCCGCAGTATAAACCGAACACTGGTCGGGAAGCCGAAAGTGATTTGGGGCGTCGCCAACAATATAGGCACTCCCTACACCCAACGATGTTTTCGAGCCGTCGGTGTAAATAAAGGTGGCGTCCGTCATTTGTGCACATAGAGCAGCAAATGCCCGACGATAAACAAGTGAAGGTGTACCATCCTTGGGAAATTGACAAAGATTACGGAGCAGACAGATCCGGGGACGGAGCCAAGGCGGTGCTGTACCCCAAGTTGTCAAGAAGGTTTTAGGAAAGCGGAAGGAAAGAGAATGGAGCAGTTGACGGAAGCGGACTCCCAGGGGTAGTAGGGAGGAGGAGCGGCCTGCATACCCTACATCAAAGGAGGCGTCGAAAAAAGGGTCATGGTCTGGATTAGCAGGCATGGAAGACAGATGGCTAGCATAACGGCTCAGAAGGACCGCTCGCCGATTGGACAGCAGAGGTTCAGCAGTCTCAGCATAAAGGCTTTCCACAGGGCTAGTGTAAAAAGCTCCAGACGCTAAACGTAATCCACGGTGGTGGATAGAGTCGAGACGCCGAAGAATAGACGGCCGAGCAGAGGAGTAGACTATGCTTCCATAGTCCAATTTCGAGCGCACTAAGGCGCGATAGAGGCGGAGAAGGACCACTCGGTCCGCTCCCCAGGAGGTACCATTCAGGACACGGAGGGTGTTGAGCGTTCGCAGACAGCGAGCCGAAAGATAGGAAACGTGGGAGGACCAGCACAGTTTTCTGTCAAACATAAGACCCAAGAATTTAGTGACGTCTGAAAACGGAAGGTTGACAGGACCTAGATGTAAGGAGGGCGGAAGAAACTCCTTACGTCGCCAAAAATTAATACAAACGGTCTTACTGGGAGAAAAACGGAAGCCGGTTTCAAGGCTCCAAGAGTGGAGGCGATCGAGACATCCTTGAAGACGTCGTTCAAGAAGGCTGGTCCGTTGAGAGCTGTAGTAGATCGCAAAATCGTCCACAAAGAGGGAGCCCGAGACATCAGGAAGGAGACAATCCATAATTGGATTTATAGCGATGGCAAACAGTACAACACTCAGCACGGAGCCCTGGGGTACCCCGTTTTCTTGAGAGAAAGTACGGGAGAGAGTAGTGTTCACCCGCACCCTAAATGTTCGCTCTGCCATAAATTCGCGAAGAAAAAGGGGCAGCCGGCCTCGAAAGCCCCAAGAGAACAGTGTGTGGAGGATGCCTGTCCTCCAACAGGTATCGTATGCTCTCTCCAGATCAAAAAATATTGCTACCGTTTGGCGTTTCCGGAGAAAATTGTTCATGATATAAGTGGAGAGAGCAACAAGATGGTCAACTGCAGAGCGATGCTTTCGGAATCCGCATTGGGCAGGTGTTAAAAGACTGCGTGATTCCAGCCACCAAGCTAAACGGTAATTCACCATACGCTCCAAAATCTTACAGACACTACTCGTGAGAGAAATGGGGCGATAGCTAGAGGGGAGATGTTTGTCCTTTCCAGGTTTCGGAATGGGAACGACGATAGCTTCCCGCCATCGTCTGGGAAAAGTACTGTCGGTCCAAATTCGATTATAAAGGCGAAGGAGGTAACGCAGACTATGGGTTGATAAATGCAGCAACATTTGGACATGGATACCATCCGATCCTGGGGCGGAGGAGCGAGAAGAAGAGAGGGCATGTTGGAGTTCCCGCATGGAGAAAACAGTATTGTAGCTTTCGTGATTTTGAGAGGAGAAAGCAAGATGTCACACTTCCGCTGCACGTTTCTTCGGGAGAAACGCTGGCGGGTAATTTGAAGAGCTCGAAATCTCAGCAAAGTGCTGACCCAATGAGTTAGAAATTGCGACGGGGTCCACTAAGGTATCATGCGCGACAGTGAGCCCAGAGACCGGGGAGAAACTAGGCGCGCCTGAGAACCGTCGAAGCCGACTCCAAACTTCCGAGGAGGGAGTGAAGGTGTTAAAGGAGCTAATAAAGAATTTCCAGCTTGCCTTCTTGGTATCGCGAATGACGCGACGGCATCGCGCACGGAGATGCTTATAGCGGATACAGTTTGCCAAAGTAGGATGGTGACGGAAAATGCGAAGAGCACGTCGCCGCTCACGTATTGTGTCACGGCATGCCTCGTTCCACCAAGGAACTGGGGGGCGCCGGGGCAATTCGGAGGTGCGTGGTATTGAACGTTCCGCAGCTGTAAGGATAACGTCGGTAATATGTGTGACCTCACCGTCGACGCTGGGAAAGCGACGGTCATCGAATGTCGCTAGAGACGAAAAAAGTGTCCAATCGGCTTGGGCAAACTTCCAGCGTCGCGGGCGTATGTATGGCAGTTGAGGCTGCAGCCTAAGGACACATGGAAAGTGGTCACTCGAGTGTGTATCATCAAGGGCGAACCATTCGAAGCGCCGAGCTAGCGGAACAGTACCGATCGCAAGGTCCAAATGAGATAAATTTGTCGTGGAGGCAGACAAAAACGTGGGGACCCCAGTGTTGAGGCAAACTAGATCCGCTTGGTGGAAGACGTCTAGCAATAGGGAGCCACGTGGACACGGATGTGGAGATCCCCAAAGCGGGTGGTGGGCATTGAAGTCCCCAACCAGCAAATAGGGGGGTGGAAGCTGACCAAGAAGATGAAGGAGATCAGCTCGTGCCATTGGTGTGGACGATGGAATGTATACAGTATAAAGAGAGAACGTGTATCCAGAAATGGAAAGACGGACGGCGACAGCTTGGAAGGAACTATTTAAGGGGATTGGATGATAATGGAGAGTATCATGGGGAAGAATCATGAGTCCTCCATGGGCTGGAGTGCCTTCCACAGAGGGGAGGTCATATCGGATGGACTGAAAATGAGGGAAAACAAAGCGGTCATTAGGACGCAGCTTTGTTTCCTGAAGACAGAAGATGTCCGGCGAGTAGGATCGTAAGAGGATCGACAATTCATCCCGATTGGCTCGAATGCCGCAGATATTCCAATGGATAATGGACATAGGGTGAACAGAAAATGGAGGATTGTGACCAAGGGTGCTGTCAACTCAACGACTGCTCAGAGCTTGCGACCGACAGCAGGGAATGGCATTCAGCCGAAGGCAGAAGATCCTGATCCATAGGTTGGTCAGGAGCAGCTCCTGCCACCAGCGATCGGCCGGTTGACAGGCCACCAGCAGTGCGCCTCGGCGACACAGAAGACGGCCGAGGGCGATTTCCGCCAGGTGGCGCTGTGGATGGGACACGCCTTGGCGGAGAAGGAGAGGAACTGGGTTTCTTTGTAGCCTTCTTGGAAGTATGAGGTTTAGATGAAGGAGGAACCGATGGTGGTGAAGTTGCCGTACGTAAAAACTCTTCACGAGTATGCTCTTTCTTCGAAGACTTGGTGTCTGACTTTTGGGCTCGAGAGTTAGCAGAACCCGACGAAGGGTGAGCCATAGAGTGGGCAGGCGAAAGTGGTGAAGTTGAACGGGTGATCTTTGCGCTGGCTGATCGGACGACCGTGGCACTAAAGGTGAGGTCGCAAGTCTGCGTGGCCGCCTCCTTTGTTGGCCAAGGGGAAGCAAGGACAGTGCTGTATTTGCCTGTCTGAGGCACGGTGGGCTGTCGACTGGCGAATAATTTTCGAGCAGCAAAGGTCGACACCCTTTCCTTCACTCTTATTTCCTGGATGAGCTTTTCGTCCTTAAAAACTGGGCAATCTCTAGAGGAAGCAGCGTGGTCACCCATACAGTTGATGCAGCGAGGGGATGGAGGTGGACAAACACCCTCATGGGCATCCTTGCCACACGTAACACATTTGGACGGATTGGAACAGGACTGGCTGGTGTGATTGAACCGCTGACATCGATAGCAACGCGTAGGGTTTGGGACGTAAGGGCGAACGGAAATTATCTCATAGCCTGCTTTGATTTTCGATGGGAGTTGAACTTTGTCAAATGTCAAAAAGACAGTGCGGGTTGGAATGATCTTCGTGTCAACCCTTTTCGTAACTCTATGAACAGCCGTTACGCCCTGGTCAGACAGGTAGTGCTGAATTTCTTCGTCAGACAATCCATCGAGGGATCGTGTATAAACGACTCCACGCGAGGAATTTAAGGTACAGTGCGGTTCCACCCGGACAGGGAAGGTGTGGAGCAGGGAAGTACGCAGCAATTTTTGTGCCTGGAGGGCACTGTGTGTTTCTAACAACAGGGTGCCATTCCGTAATCTGGAACAAGACTTTACAGGACCTGCAATTGCGTCGACACCTTTCTGAATAATGAAAGGGTTGACCGTGGAGAAGTCGTGACCTTCGTCAGACCGAGAAACAACAAGGAACTGTGGCAACGATGGAAGAACCGTCTGTGGCTGAGACTCAGTGAACTTACGTTTGTGAGCAGACATAGTGGAAGGTGAGGAAACCATTGCGGAAGAATACCCCATGATTACCGGCGTCTCCGATGGCGCGCTCCTCCCTTGTGGGGGCCCTCACTGAGGGCACACCCGCCTTAGGTGATTGTTCACACCTCAGGTCACACCTCCCGACAAACGGACGGAGGGACCAATCGGCACTTTCGGAAGGTATCAGCTCGGGTAATCACCCCTCCCTGGGCCTGGCCGTTACCAGGGGGTACGTACGTGTCCTACCTGTCTACCCGGGGCGGGGAATTACGCGTTACCCCGTCACCGGCTGCGCATGGAAGTGCGTGGGTCGGCCTTCAGACACGCACAGGGAGGAAAAAAGAGAAAGCGAAAGGAAAGAAGAGGGGGTCTCAAACGCCGCAGCGGAGAAAAGGGCAAAGAGAAAAGGGAAGGAAAAGGGAAGGAAAAGAGAAGGACAGAGGAAGGACAAGGACTTGCAAGCGTAGAAATCAAGGAATTTGGAACAGTTTCGAGCGTCCGTCTCCGGACGTAGGCACAAACTATACTCCCAGAGGGGGAGAAAGCTAAGGGAAGAGCCAGAGGTGAGGGGGGGGGGGGCGAAGATGGGGGACGGGGAAGGATGCGGAAAGGGAAGGTATGCAGCCCGGAAAGGAAGGAGGGCCACATTAGCTCGGGGTCCCGTGCTCGCTACGCACGTGTCCACAAAAGAGTTGTGGACCCCCTGGGGGGTAAGACTGTACTTCTTCTGACCTACAAGTCTCTCCACTTGTGGTATTTGTACCACACTCAGTTTTACAATTATTTTTACTGGTAATAAAAATATTTCCTTCTATATGCCAGAATATTTATTGGGTCCATAACCTGCTGGAACTAGCACAGCTAAGTAAGTAATTTTGAATACGAAAAATGCAGGAATAAGGCAAGCTATATTTTAAAATCGATAATTACATAGAACAGTGCATTACACTGCATCATTAAGGTAATGCCATGAAGTATGTAAAGCACAGTCACAGACGTCTATTATGTTCTGTGCTGTACACTTTGCTGCACACACATTCACAAACAAAATATATTGTTCATATATCCCCATAACCCGTAATCCATGTAGTGGGTTTTTATAATAATCAGGTATTCTGCTGTAAGCAACAGACAATGCCAAATCTAGCTCCAACAAGAATAAGAGGCAGCTGTAAAAATGATAGAGCAATTTAGGGTTTATAACCAAGCTGATGAGTCTATTTTGAGCTTAATCCTTCAGTAAGTGTCTGGTTGTCTTCTTTTGGTGGTAGTATATGTGGTTGTTACCAGACAGTAAGGTATTTTTGGTGTTGTATCCCTTATTTATGGCTAAATTTATATCTCGACATCCACTACACTGTACAGTACACGTTTATTTTACTCCATTTATGCCATTACTCCATGGAGGTTTCTGGGCCTGACAAATTGGTGAGATCTTAATAAATTCAGTGCCATATCCAAAATCTTGCTTAAACTATAACTTCCATACCTGTTTACTAGGTTTTGCAACATACTTATTTTAATATATCACGGCCTGAGCCACCTGAAAATGATGAGTATGTTAATTGTTGAAATGGAGTCATCAACGTAGCTAGAACCTGAAAATATCTCATGAATCAATTGTCCCAAAAATCACAGCTGTAAGGTTCTCTCAGTGGTGTAGCACAAATTCCATACATTCCCCTCATTAAAATATTTGTAGTAGCGAAAAGCAGGAACCTGACAATGACAGTCACTCCAGTAACACTCTTTATCTATTTGCTCATTACACCAATTACTGGGCATCTCACACGTGCCTAAAAACCTGCTGTTCGCTTTCCACATCATAGTAGACTTAGTGAAACCATTTATACTGCTCAAGAATTCTCCTACCATCTCTTCATGGAATACTTTTAATGGCTGGATTTCATTGAAAGGATTTAATTCTTGATACTTTAGGGAGTAAAGGAGAACACTCACTGAAAAGCAGAGAAAGAACACGCACACGCACGCGCGCGCACACACACACACCTATGGCCTTACAAGGCACCAACTTGAAATAAATCAGACATTTAATTCCTTCTTACTTTTTATTCTATGAGTCTTATTATGTCATAATCTTTTTTGTTTATTTTATTATTTAATACGTCGTGACCATATTTAGTATTTCTTTAATGACCCAAGTGGTTAGCTGAGCATATTAAAGCATCCACTTCAAGGACACAGTCATGAGCACTGGCCCCAAATCCGATCTGTCTTGTAGATTAATGACCAAACGAGCATGCCGACCAGCCTGATGTGTAAGTTGCCTATGGGCTTGTCCTGTACACAGTTACAGTTTTCCACAAATTTAGAGAAGTGCCATACCAGTGTGGACCTGGCATTGTCTGGATACAGGGCACCAGAAACGATGGATGAATGGACCTATGGATTTCTTTTGATTATTATATTTATTTCTGAATAATTGGATTACTTACTGCTTTTGGAAGTAGGCTTGATTTTTCCTATTTTTGATATGATTACTTTACCTTGTTATGTACTTTAGATTATTATTTGGGTTATAACAAAAGTAGTTATGTTCAAAATAAAATATTTATTTTAAATAAAAATATTGTGGTGTGATTTATGAGAAGTAAAAATATAAAACCAGAATATAAAATAAAATGGTAATAAACAAAGAATAACGATAAAAACCAGATAACAATTGTGTGACAGTTTGTTCTCGTTTCTGAGAACTTTTGTTATATGGAGATAATGGGCTATGGAAATGGTTTACTCAAGTTATTTTCCTTAACACGTTGACTGCCATGAGCCTACAGCAGAGCCTTAAGCCTGATGCCATGTACCTGCCAGTGTCCGCAGCAGAGCCTCATGCCTAAGGCTATGGTTTGGTGGTAAAACATCCATTTCCATGCATGCAGCAGTCAACATGTTGAATATGTTGTGTTTTGTTACATTTTCTGGTTCTACATTATTTATACTTTTCCTTTCAAACATATTTATTAGACATTCACCTTTATCCCTGTATCCAGGCAATGGTATGGCACTTCTCTAAATTTGTGGAAAACTGTAACTGTGTACAGGACAAGCCCATAGGCAACTTACACATCAGGCTGGTCGGCATGCTCGTTTGGTCATTAATCCACAAGACAGATCGGATTTGGGGCCAGTGCTCATGACTGTGTCCTTGAAGTGGATGCTTTAATATGCTCAGCTAACCACTTGGGTCATTAAAGAAATACTAGATATGGTCACGACATATTAAATAATGAAATAAACAAAAAAGATTATGACATAATAAGACTCGTAGAATAAAAAGTAAGAAGGAATTAAATGTCTGATTTATTTCAAGTTGGTGCCTTGTAAGGCCATAGGTGTGTGTGTGTGCGCGCGCGTGCGTGTGCGTGTTCTTTCTCTGCTTTTCAGTGAGTGTTCTCCTTTACTCCCTAAAGTATCAAGAATTAAATCCTTTCAATGAAATCCAGCCATTAAAAGTATTCCATGAAGAGATGGTAGGAGAATTCTTGAGCAGTATAAATGGTTTCACTAAGTCTACTATGATGTGGAAAGCGAACAGGAGGATTTTTAGGCACGTGTGAGATGCCCAGTAATTGGTGTAATGAGCAAATAGATAAAGAGTGTGACAGTTTGTTCTCGTTTCTGAGAACTTTTGTTATATGGAGGTAATGGGCTTTGGAAATGGTTTACTCAAGTTATTTTCCTTAACACGTTGACTGCCATGAGCCTACAGCAGAGCCTTAAGCCTGATGCCATGTGCCTACCAGTGTCCGCAGCAGAGCCTCATGCCTAAGGCTATGGTTTGGTGGTAAAACATCCATTTCCATGCATGCAGCAGTCAACATGTTGAATATGTTGTGTTTTGTTACATTTTCTGGTTCTACATTATTTATACTTTTCCTTTCAAACATATTTATTAGACATTCACCTTTATCCCTGTATCCAGGCAATGGTATGGCACTTCTCTAAATTTGTGGAAAACTGTAACTGTGTACAGGACAAGCCCATAGGCAACTTACACATCAGGCTGGTCGGCATGCTCGTTTGGTCATTAATCCACAAGACAGATCGGATTTGGGGCCAGTGCTCATGACTGTGTCCTTGAAGTGGATGCTTTAATATGCTCAGCTAACCACTTGGGTCATTAAAGAAATACTAGATATGGTCACGACATATTAAATAATGAAATAAACAAAAAAGATTATGACATAATAAGACTCGTAGAATAAAAAGTAAGAAGGAATTAAATGTCTGATTTATTTCAAGTTGGTGCCTTGTAAGGCCATAGGTGTGTGTGTGTGCGCGCGCGTGCGTGTGCGTGTTCTTTCTCTGCTTTTCAGTGAGTGTTCTCCTTTACTCCCTAAAGTATCAAGAATTAAATCCTTTCAATGAAATCCAGCCATTAAAAGTATTCCATGAAGAGATGGTAGGAGAATTCTTGAGCAGTATAAATGGTTTCACTAAGTCTACTATGATGTGGAAAGCGAACAGGAGGATTTTTAGGCACGTGTGAGATGCCCAGTAATTGGTGTAATGAGCAAATAGATAAAGAGTGTGACAGTTTGTTCTCGTTTCTGAGAACTTTTGTTATATGGAGATAATGGGCTTTGGAAATGGTTTACTCAAGTTATTTTCCTTAACACGTTGACTGCCATGAGCCTACAGCAGAGCCTTAAGCCTGATGCCATGTGCCTACCAGTGTCCGCAGCAGAGCCTCATGCCTAAGGCTATGGTTTGGTGGTAAAACATCCATTTCCATGCATGCAGCAGTCAACATGTTGAATATGTTGTGTTTTGTTACATTTTCTGGTTCTACATTATTTATACTTTTCCTTTCAAACATATTTATTAGACATTCACCTTTAAAAATATGTATTATTCAGTTAAGCACAACAAAAATCCAGAAGGTGTTTTTTTCAATGTGGGAACAAATTCCTTTGGAAGCAACAGTGAAGAAGAAATCATAAACCTTATTTGAATGACCTGAAGCCACCACATGACTTGCAGAATAATAATCAGTTGCAGTGCGTATGGGAGATCGGTGAGTAACAGCTATGTACAGAAAATAAATGCCAATATTAAAGAACAAAGCAATAAAAGGGAGGTCATTTTCACTGATCCCAGCAAATTTTGAAGTGCAAAGTGCCTTGCCAAAAATGGTCTACATCTGAATAGGTTAGGCTCAAAAATATTTAGTATAATGTTCGCAGGTACTTGCCAGGCTATAAAAAAATAAGGGAAACTGATAAGTAGTGGTGTGAGTGAAAAACCATGTGTACAAATAAGACAGACAGAACCAAAACATTATCCGACAAGAAATGTGCTAAAGCCTATAAATAATAGACAGAGGATATATGTTATGTACTAGAATATAAATGGTTTAAAGACTGATTATTCAAACAACAAAAGCTACAAAAGAGACAAATTGGAAATAATTCTGTAAGAATGTGCAAATACTAGAGGTTTGTTTAAATGAACAGTGGTTTACTGAGAACACAATTAATATTTTAAACAAAATGGGGAATTTCAGGTTAGCAAGTAGCTTTTGCAAGAGAAACAAGTCACATGGAGGCTCATGTATACTTCTGCATACTGATATAAGTTATGAAACCAGGAATTGTTTTATTTATTTAACTGAATGTTTGAGAGCTGCTGTGCTATACTGATCTCAATACATAGAATCCCAGGGAAGTTATCAACAGAACTATTGTTATCTAGGTTTCAAATTATGCTAGAAACACTTTGTACAGAAAAATGCAACAATTCACCTCAGCCATAACTGAAAGACTATGAATTGTTGTTTATTCATCTCATGACATACATCTGCAATCCATTTGGTTTGTGTACAGGAGACATGACAAAAATTTATGATACAGTTACTATGATTTTTACACTCATAAATAATAGTACTAAATTAAATAATAATACTACAATGACATTGCTTGAGACAGATATGTAACAAATTGTATCTGACTCAAATTTCCAGTTCGTCCTGCATGAATTTATTCACTGTCTAATAATACATCAGTGTTAGTGCCTCGTATAGCTGTCTTTTAAGTGGACCTAAATTCATCTGCACTAGCTTGTTTCCTTTTCATCTATTATAAACTTTCATTCCCATGTACTGAGTGAATATTGAAGCATAGCAACTATCACACGTGATATCAATATTAAATCCTTTGTCTATTTTTTATGGATTAAAATTAGAATTTTCTGTTCTGAAAGATAGTTCTTGATTTGCTAAGCAGTTTCTTGCATATCTTTGAGCAATTGCCCTTCTTGTACATGCCAACATCTACCTGTCAGTCTAATCTGGTATGGGGACCCCTACACATAGGCAGTATTAAGGTGTGGAGTAGATAATTGTTACATATGCACTCTCTTTTGTAGACAAACTGCTGTATCTTACCAGTTGCTATATCTATAATTGAGTGTGTGCAGTAAATCCATTCCATATCTCTACACACTGTTATTCTCAAATATGGGTATGATTTTACCTCTGGTTGCGGCAAATTTAATCCTGTGATTAAAGGATAGTCCCACCACACTTTTGCATTTCATGAAATGCACAACTTAACATTTGCCTGCATTGAGAACACATTACCAGTCATTACAATGGGCTGATATTTTGATAACAGCCAATCCAATATTACTGTCACTTTTCCAAGATAAAATTTTGCCACAGATCACATCTGCAATAATACAAAACTGCAACTAACATTATCCTCTTCATCATTAGTATTTAACACAGCCAGCAATAATTCTATGACACTGCCCCGAGGAAAATCCCATATTACTTCAGTGTCTGTAGATGATTCTCCATCCAGGATAACGTGGCGTGTCTTACCTGTTAGGATTTTTAGAGAAAGACATCTGTATCCTCAGTTAACTATTTTCACTAGAAGGTGTCAATATGGGACTGGTACAAAAGCTTTTTAGAAGTCTAAAAACAGTGAAGCAATACGGTTTCTCCAATCTGTACCACTGGATACAGCATGTGTAGGGTAAGAGTACCTTTGGAACTCTACTTCTTTTACACAAACAAGCTGCTCTTGGCTTTTACTATCCAAAAGTTGCAAGGGTCGCTGTAGTTGGTTGACATTTGATTTCTGTAGAGACACAAACTTTTCATGGGCTGCAGAGAGGTATTCGTCATGCAGCTATGAAAAACGTGTTCTCTGAATGTACCCTGAAGACATCTAAGTGGGCACAGCAGCACAATGATCAATCATATTTGTACTGTGACCCACTCATTCCTGATGCTATCATGGCGTTTACAGCCAGCCAGTTGGCTAGACAGAATCCAATTAGCCTTACTGAGATTCCATTCCAGTGGCTTTCTTGTGGGAAATGCTTTATATGATAAGGTTTTGCAGACAGAAAAGGACAGCAAATCTTCAAACATTTCCCATTGAGTAGTTCTGGTGAAAACAGGAGTGCATACTGGGAGATTGATAATATAGGCAGGGTATAACATTGTGTTGTGAAGTTTGTGTGTGCTTTACCACATGTTTAGAAAACATGTAATTTCTGAAGGTACAAGATGCTCAATAGCTCTGACTTGTGGCACATGGTGATGTGGTCACGCAAGCCCATATGAGCATTTAAATCCTACATAGAAGGAGAATATGGTATAACTGTGTATGTATAGCATCTTAGTAAAAAAAATTTCTTATACTCCAGTTAAAATTACTTTGTAATGGACATTTCAGCAGGTCAAGTAGTAGGAGCCAGCTGCTAGCCAATCTTAGTTCTTTCTCAAGTGTCCTATGCTCACTGTGTTGCCTGTTTTGTAGGAACATGCAGTGCATTGTGGGTCATGTCTGGCTGCACACCTGCAACAGACCCTGCCCCGCTGCCAATACTGCTATCTGCTAATCACAAAGTAATTTAATCAAGAGTACAGTGTTCACTTACAGGAACATACAATACCACATTTGGCATGTGCACATTATGGATGGCTGTTTGGAAATAGATAATGAGAAGAAAGTATGAGGTATTCATCATTGATCAATATGCCTGTTTGACTTTATCTCACTCCCCACTGAGGTAGCTCCATCCTTACGATCTATAGCCCCTTAGCACATTACTGTAAGTCTGATATAAAATTTGCTACCTGTAAACAAAGCTAAAAATATCTGACAAATAAACTGCTTCCAGCTGCATATGAAATTTTATTTACAGGAATATAACCAGTTTCGAGATACCAAATCACAGCCTCAGGTCTACATCTGAACAAGCTACAAAACATACAGTAGACATTATGATACAAAAAAGGACACTAATCCTAATAATATAAGCCAAATGACAACAACTATGAAAACACTCACACATTGCGCAAACATTCCATTCATGAGATAGGAAGAAGGGGGACTCAGCATTCTCCAAATAATATGCTGTTTTCAGCAACAAGCAGGGCACCATGAATAAAATTCACCAGTTGAAAAAACTGACATGTTAAATCTGTGTTAACCTACAATGAAAAGGAAAATATTCCAGCTAGCAGGAAGTGTCAGACAGCATCCCTCCAACTGCCTCGTCATGCAGGGCCAGACTGCTACTCAATGTACCCAAATGTCTCACGGTGGAGGACTAGCACCACCACACATGGAAATGGAGAAAGTTACAAACATTTATGCATGTACCAAAATACATAGGCATGATTGAGGCCCCTGTTATATAACACTACAGTACAAACTATAAAATATATTACCATAAAAAGTGGATAAAACAAAACAGACCAAATGCAAGAACATATAGCAAAACCCAAGCTCAATAACTATGTAGTCAAAAAATCCTGACAAACACTCAAACAGGGAGAGCATATTGTAATGCCTTACTTCCACCTGATTATTAAGGGTATGTTTGATGTATACTTTTAGACTCCCTCAGCAGAGAAAATCCCTGACACAGCCAGGAATCGAACCCAAGCCAGGAGGACGACAATCTGTCATGCTGACCACTCAGCTATCAGGGCAGACTTTATGCAGTAAACCCTTACTAATATTCATTGCATAACTGAAGTCATATCCATTGACATATGTGATGTGCACAATACTCCCAGTTTTTCAATCATGCACCCCTGTACACAAGAACAAACTGTGAAGGCGATATAATACTGACCTTTAAAAAAAAAAAGGACTCCTCACACATTCCTCGATCTGACTGTCCATGAAGAACTGTTGGACATTCTCCACATACTGATGTTATTCCAAAATAACCATAGTCTTTGCTTTTATCAGCTGGGACAATCAGTGCTTGATTTTCTACTAACTTCTTGTTAATATTTTTGAGAGTTACCTCTTCACCATGCTCACAATATGTCACCCTACACAACCCTTGATTGATCATTTCTATCTACCCCCTCAGTAATATTACTAGCTCTGACAGTGACCTCAAACTGTTCAGCAATGGGGAATTTAACACCATCCAATGCTGCAACCATGTGTGCAATCAATGTTGTTACATATTGTTGCATGCTGGTACTATATACATTATGTGACATACCTTTTATAATACATTATTTTCCTTGTCACTAACCATATCATATACCCATTCTAGCCAATTTATACACATGAATGCACACCACTTAGTTCTTATGACTATTGCCAACTTTACAATATACTATCCTACTTCAATTGGCTCGTTAGTGATCTTTGGCTTTGTTATATGGTCTTACAACTTGTCTATTCTGTTTTATTGATTTTGTAAAATATTTTATAATTGCTACTGCAGTGCTGTGTAACAGGGATCCTATTCATTCCTATGATATTTAGATATATACAGAAATGTTTGTAATTTTCCCAGCTTGTGTGTGTGGTGGCACTAGTGCCCTATGCTGTGAGACACATGAGTACATTCACTATCAGTTTGGACCTACACAGTAATGCGAATGGAGGGATGCTGTCCATCACTTCCCACTAAGATGTGAGTTTTTATGAGATGAATGGAGGGATGCCATTTGCCGCTTCCCACTAAGATGTAAGTTGTTAACTGTTGGGCTATCAATGCTGCTAGCTAGGACATTTTCTTAAGTAATTTTTTCCTTTTCATTGTTGGTTAGTGCAATTTTTTCCTTTTCATTGTAGGTTAACCTGCTAATATTGTTATAAACAAGAAATGTTTTAAAAAAACAGGATTGTATCTATGTGTATTAGGCATTTATTTCACAATCAAACAGCAAGGTCCACAAATTGCATTAGAGATATTTTCTATTGTATCAGAAAAGAGATACGGTGCTTGTACACCAAAAAATATTTTGTTAATAGGGGCATGTATCTGGCACATTCAGAACGTATGAGGACAACAGCAAGCATGGACCAGTGATGAAATGATAGTCCCACAAGTCACATGGAGTATATTGAACAAGTTGCCATTAGTCTTGAGAACTAAATAGCTTGCACTCATGTGAGTAATTTGGGGAGAATGATAATTATGATAAAAAGGGCGAGGACCATCTGCATAGAGGATGTGATTTTAACTTTTATTCTAGATATGTAACTATAAAATATTGTGTATAGTGACTAGGAAAATAATTTATTGAGAAAGGGAATGTCGTACAATGTACACATCACTAGCATGCAACAGCATCTAACAACACTGATCACACTCATGGCTGTGGTATTGTATGGTGTTAAACTCAACACTGCTCAGCAATGAGGTTGCTATCAGAGTTAATGATAGTTTTGAGGGCATAATAGGTAGAAGTGATCAAGGGTTGGATAGGGTAGCATATTGTGAGCATGGTGAAGAGGTAACTCTCGAGAATATTAACTAGATGTTGGTAGAAAATTAAGCGCTAATTGTCCCAGAAGGCAAAACTATGGTTATTTTGGAAGAATGCCAGTATGTGGAGAAAGTACATCAATTCTTCAAAGGCAATCAGATCAAGGAGTGGTGGGTGAAGGGGTATTGGTTATCAGACTGAGCAAGCTCTAGGAAACTATTGAAATGCACAATGTGCATTTTTTACACATAAGTAATTACAATATTCAAAACAGAGAACAGATAATTAATAAGCCAACAGGTTTGAATATTATACAGGGCACATACATGGCATCAATGGATATGAAAAATATGTATACCAACATTCTGGTTGACACTGTACAGGACATGACTGGCCATGACTTCAGGCATTACAGTGTATGACCTGTAGATGAGACTGAAAATGTCCTCATGTTCCTCAGTACAGTGCTTAGTTATAATTAATTCAAGTCTGGGGATAGTACCTATGTTCAGAAGCATGGCTTGGCCGTGGCTCTCTGTTATTATACTGCACTGCTAATATATTTGTGACTAAATTTAAAATTTACATTGGTACTCTGCTTCCCACCTATGCTATTAATATTGTACTCTTGATCAGACATCTTGATTGTATATTGTATATATTTTTATTGTATAGTGGTTCTAAGAAGGGATGCTGTGGTTTGTGAGTGGTAGTGATGTTCAGTCCCAATAGGGCACTGTTAAGTGGGGCGTTCCCCAAGGGTCGGTGCTGGGGCCACTGCTGTTTCTTATTTATATAAATGATATGCCTTCTAGTATTACAGGTGATTCAAAAATGTTTCTGTTTGCTGATGACACCAGCTTGGTAGTGAAGGATCTTGTGTGTAATATTGAAACAGTATCAAATAATGTAGTTCATGAAATAAGTTCGTGGCTTGTGGAAAATAATTTGATGTTAAATCACAGTAAGACTCAGTTTTTACAGTTTCTAACTCACAATTCAACAAGAACTGATATTTTGATCAGACAGAATGGGCATATTATAAGCGAGACTGAACAGTTCAAGTTCCTAGGCGTTCGGATAGATAGTAAGCTGTTGTGGAAAGCCCAGGTCCAGGATCTTGTTCACAAACTAAATGCTGCTTTATTTACCATTAGAACAGTATCTGAAATAAGTGACACTTCAACATGAAAAGTAGTCTACTTCGCATATTTTCATACGCTTATGTCATATGGTATTATTTTTTGGGGTAATTCTTCCGATTCAAAAAGGGTATTTTTGGCTAAAAAACGGGCTGTTGGAGCTATATGTGGTGTAAGTTCGAGAACGTCTTGTCGACCCCTATTCAATAGTCTGGGAATTCTGACATTGCCCTCACAGTATATATTTTCTTTAATGTCATTTGTTGTTTGCAATATTAGCCTATTCCCAAGAGTTAGCAGCTTTCACTCAGTTAATACTAGGCAGAAATTCAATCTGCATGTGGAATGCACTTCCTTGACTCTTGTGCAGAAAGGAGTGCAGTATTCTGCTGCATCCATTTTCAATAAGTTACCACAAGAACTCAAAAATCTTAGTAGTAGCTCAAACTCTTTTAAGTCTAAACTGAAGAGTTTCCTCATGGCTCACTCCTTCTATTCTGTCGAGGAGCTCCTGGAAGATCTAAAAAATTAAGCAAATTCCAATGTTACATTGTTGATTTTCTTTATTTAAACTTACTTGTCACCTGAATATGCTTTTTATATTTCATTTTATCTGTTTCTAATATCGTGTTATAATTTCATGTATTGACTTGTTCCATGACCATGGAGACTTCTCCTTAATTTGGTCCCATGGAACAATAAATAAATAAATAAATCATATGTACATGAGAAGGTACAGCTTTCCATAAACACAGTGAGGGAGGATGGCTCATATTTTTACACCCAAATAATTTCAATATTCAAAACAGAGAACACGCAATTAATAAGCTGCCAGGTTTGGCAACTTACTTAGATTTAAAAATTTCCTTACAGGATACACTGATTGTATGTGATATTTTTAGAAAGGCTACAATGTGGGCAAAATGGCAACTTTCATGTGAAGTCAGACCACCTTCATAGTGTACCCCAGTCTAAGGAGGAGCATCATCGAGAATTTCAGTGCATTCTGCACATTGTGTATGTCAAAGGTTACAACTTCAGGAATGTAATGAATACCAATACTGCATAAAAAAGAACTCACTAGGACTAGGCAAAGGCCAAATGACAATGAAATCTTACTACAGGCATTGAACGAGGAGGAGGAGTTCATTGGTTACCATAGGATAACATACTTTCGCACGATTTCACAAAAAGTAGGCAAAAAGCTTACAACAAAAAAGATAAAGCTGGTGCTCTTTATTCATCAGAATACTGGACAAAAACTCATGCATAGAGATGTCATTTATGAAAAGTACAATGCTACTGGTGTATACTGTATCAACTGTGACAGTTGTCCTGCAAGGTATGTGGGTTAGAATGGCAAGAGGCTTTGGCATTAGGTTTATCGAACACGAACATTTACAGTATTTGAAGCCTGTTTTAAGTAACCACTTATGCGGTTTTGGCCACTGAGTAATATGTGTAGCTAATAATTTACAAGTCTTGTATACAGACAATAAGTGCCAGACCTTAAACATTCTTAAAGAGACTGAAATTATGTGGAGCCTAAAAGTATACCTCCAACAGAGTTAAGGCAGTACAATATACTATCCAAATTCGACTGTCTGTCAGGGACATAATGTCATGGTTTTTTGACTGCCTGGCTATTGGTCTTGGCCTTTGCTATATAATTTTGTGTCTGGTTTATTTTGTTTTATTCATTTTACGGTGACACATTTTATAGATTGTACTTTAGTGTCATGTAACAGGGGCCTCAATAACACCTGTTATATTTGGATATGTGCAGAAATGTTTGTAGCTTGTATGTACTCCACTGCGAGAAACACGACTACATTGACTAGCAGTGTGGCCTGCAAGGCAAGGCAGTTTCAGGGGTGCTGTAAGGTCTTTTTTAGCGGTTAGGCTATCAATGCTACTAGCTGGGATTTTTCCATGAATATTTTTTGCCTTTTCATTGTAAGTTAACACTTCTTTTAAGATGTCAGTTTTTTGAACTGGTAAATTTGCTTTGTAACACCTTGCTTGTTGCTTAGAGAAGGATCATTCCCCCTCCTTCCTATCTTATGGGCTTAATCTTTTAAAAACATGTAATTTCATACTGGTAGTCACTTGGGTTATGTTATTAGGATTGGTGACTATTTTTGGGTCATAATGTCAACTATGTTTTATATTTTATTCAGATGTACACCTGAGGATGTTATTTCATATCATGTAACCAATTGTGTTACTATAAATAAAGGTTCATTTATAGCTGGAAGTGGTTTATTTGTCAAATGCAGATTACTTCAGTTGCAGTCACCCACAACATGAAACTATTTGTGAAGTTAAACATGTTTTACTGTGGTAAGTAACTAAGTTTCTCCAAATGTATACTAAACTAATTAATTTACTTTTTATCCTGCTTTTTCTGTAAAGGAGGCGAAAGGAGGAGGCAGGGGGGTGATGGGTTTGCAAACATTGTGAGTTAATGGATGCAAGTTGTCTCACTCCTTGACATAGTTGTTTGTTTTAGTACTGTTTTACTCCATATTATACCTCCTCAATGCCAAACAACATAGATTCCAAAAGGATTGGTCATGCAAAACCTGGCTTGTGCATTACTCACATTACATACTTGATGTCATTGATCAAGGTAGTCAGGTAGATGCAGTACTTCTTAGCTTCTGAAAAGCATTTGACCCAGTACTGCACCTAATTTTATTACTGGAAAGTGTTTATGAAATATCAAGCACAATTTGTGACTGGATTGAGGGTGTCTTGGTTGGAAAGCTGTAGCATGTTATTTTTGATGGAAAGTCATCAACTAATGTTAAAGTTAGGTGTGCCCCAGGGATGTGTGTTGGGACCCTTGTTGTTCATCTAGTATATTAATGAATTTGCAGACAATATTAATAGTAACCTTAGAATTTTGGAGAAGATGATGTAGTTAACTACAATGAAGTACTGTCAAAAAAGCTATACAAATATTCATTTGGATCTTGATCAGATTTCAGAGTGGTGCAAAGACTGGCATCCTGCATTGAACACTCATAAATAAAAACTGTGAATCTTACAAAATGAAAAATAGAGTACTCTGTGACTACAAAACCTGTGAATAACTATTGGAGTTAGCCAACTCATAGAAATACCTGGATAAATGTAGGGTTATGACATGGAACCATCACACAGACTGTCACAGTAAAAGTAGGTGGCAGATTTCAGTTTATTGGTAGGATAATAGGAAAATGCAATCAATATGCAAAAGAGATTGCTTACAAAACACTAGTACAATACATACTAGAATATTACTCAAGTCTGTAGGTATCCATTCCAAATAGCACTAACAGAGGATACTGAATGTATACAAAGAAAGGCAACACAAATGCTCACAGGTTTGTTTGTCTCATGGGAGAGAATCACTGAGATGTCGGAAAAACTTAACTGCCAGCCTCTTGAAGAAAGACACAAACTATCATATGAAAGCTAACTTACATAGTTTCAAGGACTGCTTTAAGTGAGGAATTGCTCCCAAAAGCATCATGAAAACAATGATGAACTAGTTACAGTGCATACAGAGGCATTTAAACACTAATTCTTCCCAGGCTCCATACATAAATAGAATGGGAAAAAGACCTAATCCATGGCACAATGTGAACTACCTCTGCCATAGAGTCCGCAGTGGTTTCCAGAGTACAGATGTAGATCATTATTATCATTATTATTATCAGGGAATTTTCCCAATAAATGGAAGACATTAAGCAAATAATTGAATCATCTTTTCTTAGGTTCTTCTTCTTGTTCCAACAGGCTTTCATTCTTTCCAAGAAGACTTGGTTACATTCTGCTCACCACTTTGGTCTACATTGTTTTCATTTTTATTGCTCTGATGAAACTTCCCATTTGTCTATTTTGTGTCTGCAATGTGTTTTTCTAAACTGTCAGTTGGTCTTATGTTCAGGTTTTTGAGGCCCTTTTGAATTTTGTTCAGTCACAGTGTTGAGTTCTTAAGTGATGTTACATAGTCCATTATCCATTTTGTCAGGTTTTTTTCTGATAGCCTGTTGGGATGACCAAAGAATTTCATTTGCCTTTTCTTATTGTCAACTCAGCATTTTGAAAGCTTTTTTGTTTTGATTGATTGTAGTCTATAACGGACTTGGGAATCTCCTGCGCCTAAATTTTTTCTAATAATCTTTCTCCCATTTTTTTTTCTTCAAGTTCATGGTTTTTGTTAATTGTCAGTGTTATGCTTGCATAGAGGAATGTTGGTTTTACAACTGTGTTGTAGTGCTGAATTTTTGTCTGTCTTGACATGGACTTTTTTGTTGTAGAGGTTTTAGACTAACCTTAATGCTTTTTTTTTTTTACTTTTTGGAGGCAATTTTGCTGAGAGACTTTTTTCAGGGGCTATCAATTCAGTGAATTCTCCAAGATATTGGAAGTAAGAGGCCCTGTTGATTTTACCATACTTTGTTTTAAGGCTCGTGATTGCTGTCTTTGAACATAAGAATACAGTTTATCAAATGAGATTTGCAACCTTACATTTTCTACACATTCTTTAAGTATCTCGAGCTGTTTGAGGGCAGTTCCTTCATCCTCCATAAGTACTGCCAGGTCATCGGAAATGTCAGGTATTGTATCTAGGGGTTGTTTTTGGGAAATCCCAGTAGCATTGGTTACCAAAACCTACATTTCTTGAGTTCTTTCTCACATACCTCCCTACCTGTGTCTAGGATGATGTTGAACAGAATAGGAGAGTCCATCTCCTTGTCTCACAACACCTGTTTGAATGTCAAAGGTTCTGCGATTTTCCACATAAATTTTACTTTAAGTTTCATGCCAGTTAGTGTTTGTTTTATGAGTTATCATGTTTTTGGGAACTAGTCCCCTCGGTTCTAAAATTTGGAATATTGATGGGCTGTCTGCTGAGTCTTACACTTTCTTGGAATCTACAAATGTGTGTCCTAGAGGTTTTTGTCTAAGGGTTCACATGTTGAGTATGGTTTTAAGGTTAAAAATTTGTTCTGGGCATGAACTGTTCACTCTGAATCCTGCTTAATGTTCCACTGATTTGGGTTCTAATTGCTTTTGTGCTCTATTCAAGAGGCTATTATTATTATTATTATTATTATTATTATTATTATTATTTCTTTCCTTTCTCGGACATTATGTCTGGTTAAAAATGGAAAGTGATGCGGACCTTGATCAAACGTGATTTCCTTTTAACTGTACGGTATATGTTACATTGCATTTAGGAACTTTCGTGGAATTGAACATGTATCAATAATTACAGATTTCTATATCTAAAAACAAAGATGATGTGACTTACCAAACGAAAGCGCTGGCAGGTCGATAGACACACAAACAAACACAAACATACACACAAAATTCTAGCTTTCGCAACCAACGGTTGCTTCGTCAGGAAATAGGGAAGGAGAGGGAAAGACGAAAGGATGTGGGTTTTAAGGGAGAGGGTAAGGAGTCATTCCAATCCCGGGAGCGGAAAGACTTACCTTAGGGGGAAAAAAGGATGGGTATACACTCGCACACACACACATACCCATCCACACATATACAGACACAAACAGACAAATATGCCAGTAGTTTTAGATCATCCATGTATAGCAAATTTGTGATTTTGTGTTGGTATGTTCCAGTAATATTGTATCCATAATTTGTATTATTTAGCATGTTGGATAGTGGGTTCAGAGCAAGGCAGAACCAGAAAGGACTTAATGAGTCTCCTTGGTATATTCCACACTTAATCTGTATTGGCTGTGATGTAATATTATTTGAATTTGTTTGGATATTGTGGTTTTCCAATTTTTCATTACTATGTTTAGGAACTGTATCAATTTAGGATCTACTTTGTATATTTCCAATATTTGTAGTAACCATGAGTGGGGTACACTATCAAAAGCTTTTTGGTAATCAATGTATGCGTAGTGTAGCGACCTTTGTTTAGTTTTAGCTTGATATGTCACCTTGCATCTATTATCAGTTGCTCTTTACATCCTCGAGCTCCTTTGCAACAGTCTTTTTGTTCTTCATTTATAATTTTGTTCTGTGTTGTATGTGTCATTAATTTCTGTGTAATGACTGAAGTTAACGTTTTGTATATTGTTGGTAGGCATGTTATGGGGCGATATTTTGCTGGGTTTGCTGTGTCTGCTTGATCTTTAGGTTTCAGATAAGTTATTCCATGTGTAAGTGTATCAGGGAATGTGTATGGGTCTGCAATGTAACTGTTAAATAATTTATATCTAAAAACATAGATGATGTGACTTACCGAACGAAAGCACTGGCAGGTCGATACACACATAAACAAACACAAACACATAAACAAACACAAACACACACACAAAATTCAAGCTTTCGCAACAAACTGTTGCCTCATCAGGATTGAGGGGAAGGAGAGGGAAAGACGAAAGGATGTGGGTTTTAAGGGAGAGGATAAGGAGTCATTCCAATCCCGGGAGCAGAAAGACTTACCTTAGGGTGAAAAAAGGACAGGTATACACTCGTACACACACACATATCCATCCACACATATACAGACGCAAGGAGACATATTGGTCTTTAAATATGTCTCCTTGTGTCTGTATATGTGTGGATGGATATGTGTGTGTGTGCGAGTGTATACCTGTCCTTTTTTCCCCCTAAGGTAAGTCTTTCTGCTCCCGGGATTGGAATGACTCCTTATCCTCTCCCTTAAAACCCACATCCTTTCGTCTTTCCCTCTCCTTCCCCTCTTTCCTGATGAGGTAACAGTTTGTTGCGAAAGCTTGAATTTTGTGTGTGTGTTTGTGTTTGTTTATGTGTCTATCGACCTGCCAGCACTTTCGTTCGGTAAGTCACATCATCTTTGTTTTTAGATATATTTTTCCCACGTGGAATTTTTCCCTCCATTATATTGTTAAATAATTTAGTTAGATGTGAATGTGTTGAGGTGAACTTCTTTAGCCAGAAATTTGCTATTTTATCTTTTCCAGGGGCTTTCCAACTGTGAGTAGAATTAATTGCTCGGGTGACTTCATGTTGCAAAATTATCACTTCAGGCATTTGTGGTATCATCTTGTATGTGTCTGTTTCTGCTTGTATCCACCGTGCATGCCTGTTATGTTGTACCGGGTTTGACCATACGTTCCTCCAGAAGTGTTGCATGTCTGTTATGTTTGGTGGAATGTCTATTTTAATGTGTGTGTTATCTATTGTCTGGTAAAATTTCTTTTGGTTTGTGTTGAATGTTTGGTTTTGTTTCCTTCTATTTTCACTTTTTTTGTATCTTCTAAGTCGTTTGGCCAATGCTTGTAATTTCTGCTTCTTTTCATCTAGTTGCTCTATCGCTTCTTGTTGTGAGATGTTACCTAACCTTTTTCGTTTTTTGTCTGATATTTCATTTCTTATAAATTGTGTTAGCTGTCCGATGTCTTTTCTCAGTTTCTCTATTCTGATCTGTAGCCTGTGTTGCCATGCTGGTTTTGTGGTTTCTTCTGTGTGTTGGTTGGTTCTGATCTCTGCCTAGTGTGTATATTTAGTGTAGTGAGTGCTCCTATATAAACCAGTAGTTGTAACTCTTCCATAGTTGTATTTTCATTTATTTTGTTGTGTATGATTGTGTTGATAGTTGTTATTGTTGTTTCAACTTGTGGGTTATTTGGTGGTCTATGCAAGAATAGTCTAATTTCTGTATTTGTGTCTTTTTATTCTATGTATGTCAGCTGAAATTTTTCTTCTTCTTCTTCTTCTTCTTCTTCTTCTTATTATTATTATTATTATTATTATTAGGAATATAACTATGTTGTGTGTGTGAAATATACCTATCAATCAGAACTCAAAATTTTCATTTATAATATTAGTTCCTGATCCCGCTGGATAAGTAGAGTGTTGAACCATTTCTGTCGGTGAACAAAAGAAGAATGTGGACTTGCAGACAAGAAACTATGGTCAGTATGTTCTCCATCGCTTTCTGGCTGACTGTAAAAATTGTTTTCAGGCTCTCATAAAAGATGGCGAACAAAATTTCTTATTATTAATCTGCTGCCCCACAAGGCATCATAAACTTTTTTTAAAATACAAGAATTTCATAGCAAAAAAAAGCACCTCATATGGCAGCTCTTCCACACTTCTTCATTTTCATATAAATTACAAAGTATAATTAGGTCCAACAGTTTTAAGTAAGTTATTAACTCCAAAGAATACTCCACAGAGTCACTGGCAAGAAGTATCAGCACTGTCTCAGTGTACAGAATTCCAAGTAAGACGACAACTGAACAAGTCTTATATTTCAGAGACAAGTAGGAATAGATAACTGCTGAAAGCAATCATTCCACAAAATCCACTGATTTGATGAAAGATATGATTTCAAATTAAAGGTATCTGATTCACCAGGGAAAATGACCCTTCACTGACCAGAATTGATGATATTTTAACAAATTGTTATCATGAAAACTTTAATTTCTTTGATGGCAAATTAAATCAGTCAGAATCACACCTGTACCTCACTATTTCAAGTAAGGCAAATTTTAACAAGTTCTTCAGCAATTTTCTTTCTGTGTTCAATGAAATGCCTCCACCTAAAACCTGTGATAGCAACATGAAAATGGAAATATCAGTACCATCAGTAAAAGCAGACATTTGTAACAGACTGTGCAGTCTTTAAGTGAAGGACATTAAGAGGAAGAGGAGGAGGAGGAGGAGAAGCAAAGTAACATGTGAATGGATCACAATAACAATAGAAATATTTAATGCTAGGAAAAGAGGCTAAAGAATAAAGCAAATAATAATAATAATAATAATAATAATAATAATAATAATAATAATAATAACAAGAACATTGCTACTTAAAATGTTACATATTATAAAATTAAATTTTAGAATGTAGTAGTAAAGACAGCAAAACACATGTCAAAAGTAGATTAAAAATAAAACGAAGGTAGTACTGTCCATTGGTAAAACTGAATTAGATGTTCACTACTATTTTCCCAATAGTGTTAGTTGTACATATGTAAATGTAGCAGCTCAGAGCACCAAAGTAAATCTCTTCTTGCTATATAATTTGTCTTACTACAAATTTTCCAGTCAATATTGTCAAAAGCTTTCTGTAAGTCTATAAATGCTATAAACATGGGTTTGACTTTCCTTAACCTATCTTCTAAGGTAAGTTGTAGTAGTACAGTATTGCCTTGCATGTTCCTACATTTCTTTGAAATTCAAACTGATAGTCCCAGAGGCTCACTTCAAACACTTTTTTCCATTTTTGTGTAAAATACTCATGTTAGTATTTTGCAACCATGTCTTGTTAAACTGATAATTCTGTAATTTTCACACCTGTCTGCACCTGCTGTCTTTTGTGGAATTATTTCATTCTTCTTGAATCTATGCCTGGGGCTTCTTTCGGCTTATGTCTATGAGTGCTCCATCAAATTATTCTTGCAGTATCATATCACTTATCTTCATCTATGTCTTCTTCCATTTGTATAATATTGCCTTCAAGTTCATCTCCCTTGTACAGACCTTCTGTATAACAGTAAAACTTCATATATATGTTTTTCAACAGACTACCGAAAAAAACTTATATGTGTGAAAACGTATATATGAAATATAGCACGATACTATCAAATTGATTGGTAAACACAAATGAAAAGTCCAGTAAATAAAAAGTTACATTCTACAAAACATTATATAGGCTGCGATCTAGCGACTCTAGTTTACAGTACTGGTATAGTGCTCTAATGCTGCAGTGCACATTGAAAATAATACCAGAAATGTTTGAAGCTATTTATAATGCACTGAAGAAGGAATATGTGAAGGCAAATAAATTTAATACATACTGCAGTCATGAAAAATCTTTATTTCCACAGAAATTGTAGATTTTCTTCTTTATATCGTCGGGAGTATATCCTGGCCATACTCCATGGCTAACAGCATCCACAATTTCATTATAGCTCTCACTTTTTATTCTGTTTTCGTATTTGGGATGTCATAAGATACACAGTGCTTCATCTGCCTCGAATATTTCTATAAATTTTGTCATACAGGGTGTACATAAAGTCCAGGAACACTTTCAATTACGCTATTCACAGTAGCTTACCTACATTCCTATTTGCTTATTCATTATCAAACCCACTCCTGCATTACTCCTCTTTGATTTTACATATATATAACCCTGTATTCCCCTGACAAGAAGTCCTGTTCTGTGAACCACAGAACTTCACAGATTTCCACTACATCTAACTTCAACCTATCCATTTCCTTTTTTAAATATTCTAACCTACCTACCCAATTAAGGGATCTAACATTCCACAATCTAATCTGTAGAATGCCAGTTTTGTTACTCCTGATGACGACATCCTCTTGAGTAGTCCCCACTGAGAGATCTAATGGGGTACTATTTTACCTCTGGAATCTTTTTCCCCCAAGAGGATACCATCGTCATTTGGCCATACAGTAGAGCTGCATGCCTTCGGGAAAAATTATGGCTGTAGTTTTCCCTTGCTTTCAACCATTCACAGTACCAGCAAGACCATTTTGGTTTATGTTACAAGGCCACATAAGTCAATCAGCCAACTACTGAACAGGCTACTGCCCCTCTTCAGGAACTGCATGTTTGTCTGACCTCTCAACACATATCCTTATGTTGTGATTGCACCTATGGTATGGTTATCTGTATCGTCAAGGCACACAAACTGCCCCACCAAAGGCAATGACCATGGTTCATGGGGTGGAGGAGGCCTGAACACTATCACAAAATTTTGGGTGTTGTTCATGGATATTAACTAAATATTTTGATATAAGCGACTCATGATCTTATGTGGGTCATTAAAGAGTAATTGAATTTTCTTTAATTTCTTACCCTCAATTAACTTTGTGTCTGTGTTGCACTGAAAATATCTGCACAACAACGCAAATATTGATGGAATGAACTGTGCCTCTTCTTTGGAGACAAACTTGTTCCACTAACTCATGGTACTTCCCGCTGACAGAAGTGATAAAACACCTCTATCTTTACTCATCATGCTTACACTCAACACTGCTCCATTCTGTCTTACGTTAACAGTGATATACAGCAATATAGAGAGATTTACTGATTAAAGGTTGGCTGATCATTATTATTATTATTATTATTATTATTTATTATTCATCCTTTGATAATTTTGTACAATGATATGTTCAAGTTACTTTTAAACATCAGTATTTTACTGATCTTGGCTTTGGAATATGGAAAAGGTGAAAAAGGAAAGAATCACAACATATAACTCGAATATGTACGCAACAAACGTATATGCTTACCTGCTATTGCTACCAGTACAACTACAATTAGTACTCCACAGGACACACTACGTGACCCTCTGTCATTTGGCAGGCCTTTAGGGTAAACAACAGTGTTATTGGGGTGTTCTTCCACAACCTAGAAAACAAATATCTGAACAGTCAAATTTTCACATGACAGCTAATTCACACATTGAAATTAAATTATTAAATTGCTAACTATGAGACTCTTTTGACAGCCAGATATCCTACAACATACTGTAGCAGGTAATGTGTACATTACAAATTTCAGTAGAATGATTCCTGCATCTCATGCCATAAACCACAATTAGAGCTCTCCAAAACTCATTTTAAAATAATTTTCTAGTGTTCCCTAGACAATCTGAGATTAAAGAGAGATTAAATACAAAGTGGAATCCAAACACTGTAAATGGAAGAAAGGTTAGGATTTAATGTATTCTCAACAGGCAGTTATTACTGACTGAGCATTAGTATAGTCGGAAAAGTATAAGAGAAGATTTTGGTCACATCATTTTGCAGTGAATTAAGGTTTCAATTTTCCTAAGTCATAATGGCCAAACCATTAAGTGTAACAAGATTAAAGGCTTATTCCACATGCTAATTGGCAGAGGTCATTGCAGTTCTGACAGCAAGTAAAGTTACAGCTCGAATATCATTACAGGCAGCCCTGGACCTATGATATTTCTGAACCGTGGCAAAAACTTGATAGTGGCGGCCCCCTCCCCCCAGTGAACATTTGAGATAGGATGTCGAAAATTTTTTTTAAAAAAAGGACAGTTTTTCAAAAATACGTTCATTTTGTAGCGCACATCTTTCTGAAAAGTTTGATATATAAGACATATATGTTTGAGGAAATGTAAGACATTCGGTCATAAGTGTGCTGAAGAGCGGTGCAACACTTCTTCACACAGCATTCTTCCATCGCATGTCACTGTATTTTGCTATGTGGAATTCAAATGTGTATATTTTGTAATGGAAGTCATCAAACCTACATTCAGGTGGACCAATGTGTGCTGCATGCTAGGCACTTTGTGAAACAAAGTGGTTTTCTTCAAGAACATGAATTTGGCACACCATGAAACTGCCACCTGGGGCAGATACACAGATTTGCACCCCCCCTACCCGCCCCTCACTTCTCCTCCCTAGATTTGGGCCTGATCGCAGCTAAAATAATTCATGCTGAACAACTGCTACAAAAATGAATGTACTCCATGATTTTATGGACTAGTACAAGCACAAATGTTCATCAAAATTGAAAAACTTAATAAAACAGTGATTAAAAATCTCCTTCTTATCAAACAGCAGCAAAACTATGCCCAACAAACACTAGTAGTAACACTAGTCAATAACAGAAGAATACTGAGAGTCACTACCAATTACTTAGTCTGGCTATTTTGAAAGAAATCCTACGGCAATCTGGGCCCAGTTCTCTCTCCTCGAAGGCATATGGGGTGAATTCAAACAGAAAGTAGAATCAAGCACGACTGACATTTGAGGTAAAAGTGCTGCATGGACGTGCACCATTCAATGAAATCAGCTAATACGCATGACTGACTATAATCAAGAAAATGCCACACAACAAAATCTCTGGTAAATGCCACCATTCTGTTGTCAAAGTTCCAACAAGCCTGTCATCTTCATGAAAAATAAAAATAACAAAATATGACAAGGCAAAATTTAAAACTAAATTGGTTAATCTATCCTGTGAAAAGTACACTTTATTCCTAAGAATATTATGCCCTTTAAAAACAGATGTGTAAATGAGGTGATGGCCTATCTTCAGTCTTCTTTGCCTGTTCATTACCAAAAATATTAAGAATTGGGAATGAAAAATTTAAAGACCATCAGGTATCACCAATAAAACTGGGATAAAAGAAACAGTGTATAGAAGTATACTGCCCACCATTTGCAGATGAGTTTTTATTATCGTTTTGAAATCTAGCAGATACAGAATAACACATCTAGGAACAGATAGCTGGTGGAGCAGGTTTAAATATCTTTGTAGACAAAAATAAATTTATCACTAAGAAAAAATATAACACTAAAATTATTACTGACAACCAGTGGTTTGTTAATGGCCACTCTGTAAATCAGATTGACCATGTTATGGCAGACCAAGAGATGTCAGAACATACAAAGGAGCAGATTGTGGTTCAGATCACTTCCTAGTGACAGGAAAGATGAAAATCAAGATTATTTGGACTCAGCAACCAAAATCCATGCCAAAACTTAAGTTTGATGTAAAACAACTGAAGGAATTGTCTGTTAAAGAAACCACCGTGACTGAAATTAATAACCAGTTTACAGCATTGCAGGAAGTTGGGGAGCAAAATAGAGGTGGGAAGACAATAGTAACAGATGCAGCAGAGAAAACATTGGACAATAAAAAGAAACTGAAGAAATGGAAATGGTTCAACAAAAAATGTCAGAGAGCAGTGAAAAAGAGGAAAGAAGCCAGTATGCTGTAGCTGCATAACGTGGAGAGTGAAGACACAAAAGAGACCAACATAGTGAGAAGAGAGACAGCAAGAGTTCTACAAACAGAGAAAAGGAAATATTTAACTGTAGTCTTGGAATATATAGAAGTGGAAAGCAGAAATAGAGTCTCAAAGAAGCTGTTTCTGTACACAAAGAACAGTAAGAGACATTATCAAAGTGAAAACCTATTCATAAGAGATCAAAATCAAAACATACTAACACAGCTTGAAGATATTCGAGCAAGATGGAAAGAGTATTTCTCAGAAATGTTAAACTGCAGTGACACATAACTTTCAACTATGCAGTGATCATGGGTAACAGCAGTAGTACTGAAAAATACACATTACAGAACCGGAAGTGGTACACACCATTCAAAAGCTGAAAAACGAGGCTGCAGGCAAGGCCAGATATTAGTAGAGATGTTAAAAAGAGGGTGGAAACAAATTACACACAGAAATTTATAACCTTATCACAATGAACTGGAAAACTGAAAGGCTACCTGAAGACTGGAAAACTGCAATAATTTCCCCATGCACAAGAAAGGAAGCAAAATGGAATGTGGAAATTACAGAGGAATCAGTCTGCTGAACATCACATATAAAGTTCTGTCAATGACATTCTCAACAAAATTATACCTTACACAGAAAGCACTATTCAAGAGTAACAGGCTGGATTTTAATCAAATGTTCCATGAATGGCAATCTGTTTACTCTATGGCAGAATTTGAGAATTTAACAAAAACATTCACTGTCCGTTCATTGATTTCAAGCAAGTCTATGATGGCATCCATAAAAATAGCCACTACAACACATTAAGAGAATTTAGGATACCTATTAAAATCATTAGGATGATTCACCTGTGCATGGATGACTCACAGGCAGTAGTGAAGTGCAGAGGATCCATACTTCCCAACCAAACCAGCTTACAACAAGGAGATGGTCTTTCATGCATTCTCTTCAACTTTGTATTGTAGAAAGTGGCTTGAGAGAGTAATTTATAGTTATACAATTGTCTCTGATTAGAACACAGTGAAGTAAAACTCCTGGCATATGCAGATGATGTGGTCGTAATTGATGAATCAGAAGAGTGGAAGGCCACGTACATATACCTCGGGCACATTCCAGTAAAATGGGACTCTTGATAAACCAAGAGAAAACAGAATATAAAGAAACAGGTCTAATCATAAGGCCAAATCCACACTTTGAAATTGTCCACCATTCTAGATTCAGAAAAGATCATCAGTTTAAATACTTTGGATTGCACTTCAGCAGTAAAAATATGATAACACTGGAAAGAAATGAGAGAATAGCCTCAGAATCAATGTGTCTGTATGCTCTAAGCAGCCCACTCAAAAGTAAAGCTTTGTCAATTGCCACAAAGATGAAGATATATAACACCATCATTTTCCCTGTTGTAGTGTATGGTTCAGATAGCTGGACACTTATCAAGAAAGAAAGAGAAAAACTGAATGTTTTCAAAAGAAAAGTGATGAGAAAAATCTGGGGCCTGTGTTGGGGAATGACATATGGAAAGTTTGAAAGAAATTTATCAGTTAATGAAGCAACCTGCTATTGTCCAGAAATTAAAAAGTAGGAGACTGCAATGGGCTGGACATGTGGCTAGAATGGAAACCAACACAAATGCTAAAAAGGCATTTGAATACACTCCCCAGGCAATACCATTGGGCCACCTCAAATACAGTGGAAAGATGACGTGGAGAAGGACGTTACAGCATTAGAAAACGCCACAGGACAGAGAGAGGCAGCAAGATAGAAGAAGATGGAAGCAGATCAGTGAGGCAGCACATGGTCTACAGGGCCTGCAATCACTGAAAAGAAAGAAAAAGAATCAGTGGTCGCATAAAAGAATATAAAAAGCTCAATGCAAATACATAAAACTGCAACCTGTTACTTTTTTGAATAGTTATTTACTATTCCAAGAACTGTTTTTCAAACCTTTTCAGGTTCATCTTCAGATGGTTATCCAGAAGTTACATATCTATTTCTAGCATAATTCTGAGTGCTGGCTCTGTGACAAGAAGATGGAATATGTGTTAATTTATCACCATGAGTATTGTTTTTTCTGTTAATATGGATGCATAATTTTAGTTTTGTACTTACTATGACAGTATGGACAGATTTTTTCTGTTAGTGTTCATCTGTCTGCCTCCACTGTGATGGCCAGATGGTACATCACTTCACACATTTTTACACAATATGCATGCATTTACACTGTGATGGACAAACTCTGCCAGCATCCAGTATGTGTCATACAACAGTTGCTTGTTACACATATCTTGACACAAAGATATGATATAGGTCTTCTTTGGTCAGAGGTATTATTTGTTTTTCTTTGCACATATTGCAGTCAATATACGGACAAATACACACTTCAAGTGATCCGATGTCTTATTTCTATTCGTATAGTAATGTATAATACAGTCAATTTACAAGCAAATACTTTAATCAAGATTGGCATCAACATGAATGCCCAGGAATAAAATAATAAACAGTTATAGTATTTACAATGAAAAGCAGCTGTTTTTATGACCAAAGTTTCACTATCACAGTGTAAATGCAATACATATTGTGTAAAAATGTTTGAAGTGATGTACCAACTGACCATCACAATGGAATCAGACAGATTGACACTACCAGAAAAAAAAGCCGCCCATGCTGTCGCAGTAAGGACAAAATTAAAATTTTGCATCCATATTGACAGATAAGACAATACTCATGGTGATACATTAACACATGTATCATCTTCCTGTCACAGAACCAACACCCACCTTATGCTAGAAATAGATATGTAACTTCCAGACAACCATCTAAAGATGAACCTGAAAAGATCCGAAAAGCGATTCATAGAATAATAAATAACTGTTCAAAAAAGAGACTGGTTGCAGTTTTATGTATTTACATTCAATTAACAGTCACAGGTTCTAAAATATCTGTAATAGATAAGATCAATCAAAAAAGTTCAAGTTTTTAGGAGAGATGACTCAAGAAAATTGATTAGAAAATCTGCCATAAATGAAAGGATTCACAAAATATGGATCAACAAAGACTATTCACAATAAAAATTGTATTTCAAGAAATGTAAAAGAAAAACATTACATCATAAAAGTGAAACTACAATTCCTCTTCATACGTGGATGCCAAAACTTAACTCCACAAATTAGAGAAGAAGAACCATGAGGAAAATTGTTGGTCCAATAAGAAGTAAACAAGCCTGAAAAGTGAGGTGCAATGAAGACATGTTTCATAATACTGAAAAAAATAACAGAAACAATAAGAAAATGAAGACCAATATTTTTGAGACATTTATACAGGATGAATGATAATAGGCTGACAAAATAAAAACTTCAAGTATCACTGAGAAAAGGAACTGACACGCTAGATCAAAGCTATTTAAAAACATTTAGAAATACACAATGAGATGTTTTGAAAAGAAAAGTTTTAAATTTAGAAGGATTACAAGACAGAAATAAAAAGGTAATAGATCTTAAGTAATAGATCTTAAGTGTACTGAAGAAAGAAAGAGACACGGTATGGCGTCAGTGGTTGGGAGTTTCCAGACGGGAAGTTCAGCCGCCAAGTGCAGGTCTTATTGAGTGCGACGCCACATTGGGGGACCTGCGCATCTACAATGGGCATGAAATGATGATGAGGACAGCACAACACCCAGTCCCTGAGGGGAGAAAATCTCCCGCCCCAGCAGGGAATCGAACTCGGGCCCCCGTGTGCATGGCGATCCAAGACGCTGACCATTCAGCTAATAGGGCGGACAAGAGATATGGTGAAAATATGAAAGCATACTATGCATAAAGCACAGAGTAAATAAGAACAGATTCACACTCATCTGGTGTTTGTAGTCCATAATAATAGTGAATACAGAATACAGTGTGAAATTAACAACTACAATGCTATAAGCAAAAATGAATTACATACAGACTATGCATCCCTTTGCAAGGCTCTCAAAATAACTTTACACTCTTGTATATAAAATGTTGCCAACAAACACAATGCAGGAAACTGGAAATAACTAGATAATCTTAAAAAGGTACAAGAGCACCCATTCACCACTACTACTGTAATTTGTCAGAACAGCTGAACTTGGGGTTGTAAATTTCAGTTAACACCAATGTTCATAAGAGAGACATTTTTAATTTTTACAGTATATAGGCAGTTCATAGTCATCTCTAAAATCAGTAAAGTTACATAAATGCCTAGTAGGAAGTATAGTACAACCCCCCCTAAACTAATTAAAGAGAGGGGAAGCCGTTTTGGATAACAGTTGTTCTTGGTTAAACAATTAACATCTGCTGCACCACAGATTAGTATAGGTATGGATTTGGGGAATACTTGAAAATTTTGTGCAGCTTTAGTGAAAAGGTAGATGTAAACATCAGGTAGAGGGCACTGACAGTATTGATAATAAGCAAATGACACCACTCGCAGATGAAGTGGCATCCCTGGCAGGCATTGTAAACAAATGGGGAGATGGGTGTGAAGTAATCAAGTGCAGTATAGGCTACTGATGTGCTACAAAAAACCCGTGTGTCACAGTTACAACAGTGCCTAGGAACCTGTGTGTGGGAGCCGAATGAGGCTAGGAAAAGGTTACGTTAGGGAATACCCCACCTGTCCTCTCCACAGTGACTTCATCAGAGGCATAGGAAAGAGCCCAGAGGCTCAAGGCAAGCAGTTGTGAAACCATTCTGCCTGTGTCTGGAACTGGAGAGAATGATGATTATTTCAGTTGCAGGCCAATCGTGATGAACACCTAGTGATGAATTTCACAGCCCGCCAGCCTGTTGCATCAGTCACCAGGCTCCACTGTATGGAAGTAAAGCAGCCATGGCGAGGCGGGCCCAAAACTTGGCACCACATGGGTGCAGGATGCAGGGGGGCATACAGCATCTGCTTTCTGGGTGACATCATTTGATTGATTGCAAGCTGTTGTCTGCAGGGGCGGAGCTGGGGCATGATCCCACATTCTCGCAGGTCCAAGGCTGTCTTCAATCACCGACTGAACCGCCCTGGATGGGGCAACTGGAGTTGATGAGGCTCTGCTACAATGATGGCTGCTGGCTGTTACACTTCAGCACTCTACATGGTGACCATGACCTTGAGGGAATAGCCAGCCAAGCTCGAAGGCAGGTGTAGGGGCTTCTGGAGCAGACGATACACTTTGTCGGCCACACCACCAGGTGGGGACAGGATCCATTACATCTGCAAGGACAGAGCAGCCAGGTGCCAGGGCAGCAGACTCTGGTGTTGGCATTTGTCACCTGCATCGCTAGATGTACTGTGCATTCATCAACAGAATAAAGTCAATGCAAAACTTGCCTGTGTATCTCTGCACATCCCTCTGTGATTCACCCTTCTCTCCCAAACCATGTCTTAGTCATCCCGGCACATTACGACCATGAACATCGGAGGCTCATAATAATTTGGTGTCAGAGCAGTCATTTCACTTCCCAACACGATAAGCTGGGCTGAAAGTGGTCATCCACATCCAGCACTATGGTCTGATGAGAGATTTGGTTTTGGTGAGTTTTGAGTGTTGATTGGTGAGTGAGGCAGTGGCACTTGATATGGGTTCAGTGGCATCAGCTCAGCACATGTGGTGCAGTGTGTCTAGTTTTACTTATGTACTTATGTTATTTTTGGTGTTTGCACTTGGTGTCAGAGCAAATTGTGTGCGTTAGGGTACACAATGTTTTGAGTTACTTTTGTGAAGCCACAGAAACCTGTGGACCTTTTTCTTTTTTTTTTTTTTTTATTTAGTGCCAGTGAGATTTCCATTCAGTAATTTGTCTAGGCATGATATGCAGTGTACCAGAGCTGTAGCAACTACTTGTTCTCTCATGCAGGTGAATTGGTCATCTTGTTAGTAGCTTATTGAGAGTAGATAGGCGATGATGAGGCATAGAAATTTCGAACTTATTGTGAGTTGGAAGCTGGAAGAGTGAGTCAGGTTCAGTTGCAATTAAAGTCACATGAAAATAAGTCTGGATTTAGTCCCACCTTCTGTTCCATATGACCCAGCAGTGGTTGGATTAATTAATCCCTTTTTGGGCAGACACTGGAGGATGTGACAATTTTTATGATTGATGTTAGGGATGCTGTGAAAGTGCATGCGTGGTCAATGAAATAACCCTGTATGTTGCTGGTATGCATTTGGCATGGGATGCCAAAGCATATGTTGTATACTATGAGGCTTTCAGTAAAGCACAAATGTTTCAGAAGTAGGCCGCTGTACTGTACCAACAGTACCAAAAGCAAAATAGTGCACAATTTTTTTTGGAGAAACTTAGTATGCAGTGCTATGAGTCTGTGGAAGTATTCTCAGATAGAATCTGTAGACTGAATGCGAAGACGTGTGTACCAACCCAGAACGCAGAAGTTAATAGGGTGTTATTGCAAGAGGCAGAAAAAGAGAGCAGTGGACTTTTTCTGCGTGATATAAACCCATAGAAGTTACAGAGGATTTGAAGGTAAAATCCACAGGATTTAGTGTCCAATCTTAGGACTGCGACATATATTGAGGAGATGGATACTGCAGAAAAAGCAAAGAATGGACCACCAAGTGTTTGCTTCTGAAATCAGATGTTATAGATGTTGTCAGGAAGGGCATATAAGGAATCAATGAAGACAAGCAGAGTGCTATGTGTGCGCTGGAGTGGGCCACCAGGCATCTGATGATAGATGTAGGAAAGGTAGGAAGCAACAGTAAGCCGTTCAACACAAATGGGAGCCCTTCACCCGTTGGAAGGCAGTCCCAACAGATTGTAACACTGTAAAAGTTAGTGCACAGATTGAATGTTGCGTCATGGGCTTGGCGAGTGCCAAGAAACAGGTTTCTGGTAGACACAGGGGCGCATATGTCCGTTATCAGTATAGACCTCATGGGAAAGAGGAGACTGTGGTCACCACAGTACAGATTACGTGGGATTCTACATCTACATCCAAAATCCGCAAGCCACCTGATGGTGTGTGGCGGAGGGTAGCTTGAGTACCTCTATCAGTTCTCCCTTCTATTCCAGTCTCGTATTTTTCGTGGAAAGAAGGATTGTCGGTATGCCTCTGTGTGGGCTCTATTCTCTCTGATTTTATCCTCATGGTCTCTTCGCGAGATATACGTAGGAGGGAGCAATATCCTGCTTGACTCCTCGGTGAAGGTATGTTCTTGAAACTTCAACAAAGGCCCGTACTGAGCTACTGAGCGTCTCTCCTGCAGAGTCTTCCACTGGAGTTTATCTATCATCTCCGTAACGCTTTCGCGATTACTAAATGATCCTGTAGCGAAGCGCGCTGCTCTTCGTTGGATCTTCTCTCTCTCTTCCATCAACCCTATCTGGTACGAATCCCACACTGCTGAGCAGTATTCAAGCAGTGGGCGAACAAGTGTACTGTAACCTACTTCCTTTGTTTACGGATTGCATTTCCTTAGGATTCTTCCAATGAATCTCAGTCTGGTATTTGCTTTACCAACGATCAACTTTATAGGATCATTCCATTTTAAATCACTCCTAATGCATACGCCCAGATAATTTACGGAAATAACTGCTTCCAGTTGCTGACCTGCTATATTGTAGCTAAATGATAAGGGATCTTTTATGTATTCGCAGCACATTACACTTGTCTACATTGAGATTAAATTGCCATTCCCTGCACCATGCGTCAATTCGCTGCAGATCCTCCTGCATTTCGGTACAATTTTCCATTGTTACAACCTCTCGATATACCACAGCATCATCCGCAAAAATCCTCAGTGAACTTCCTATGTCATCCACAAGGTCATTTATGTATATTGTGAATAGCAACGGTACTACGACACTCCTCTGCAGCACACCTGAAATCACTCTTACTTTGGAAGACTTCTCTCCATATACGAGGGCCGTTCAGAAAGTAACCTCCGGTTGATTTAAAAAAATACACCAAGTTAAATAAAAATATTTTAATATATACATCTTACAACTACATCTTTGCACTATTTTTCTACATAGTCTCCATAGCGATTGAGGCACTTATCGTATCTCTTCACAAGCTTTGAAATTCCTTCTGCATAAAAATCACCCGCTTGTGCCTGGAGCCAGCCTGTGACCGCATCTTTGAGCTCTTCGTCGTCATCAAACCGCTGTGACCCGAGCCATTTCTTCAAATGCATGAAGAGGTGATAATCACTTGGCGCCAGGTCTGGGCTGTAAGGTGGATGGTTGATAACGTCCCACTTGAAGGACTCAAGAAGGGCCGTTGTTCTGCGAGCAGAGTGAGGACGGGCGTTATCGTGCAAAAAAACGATACCGGAAGTCAGCATACCACGGCGTTTGTTCTGTATAGCCCGTCGTAACTTTTTTATTGTTTCACAGTACACGTCTTGATTAGTGGTCGTACCACATTCCATGAATTCAACCAACAACACCCCTTTGACATCCCAAAACGCCGTTGCCATCAGTTTTCTGGCAGAAAAATCTTGCGAGGCTTTTCTTGGTTTGGTAGGCGAATTTGAATGTGCCCACATCTTTGATTGTTCTTTTGTCTCAGGGTTCACGTACTTAATCCAGGTTTCGTCACCGGTCACGATTCTATTTAACAATGGTTCTCCTTCGTCCTCATAACGTGACAGAAAGTCTAATGCAGAGGCCATTCTTTGAGTTTTGTGGTGGTCGGTAAGAATTTTGGGCACCCATCGTGCACAGAACTTACGGTAACCCAATCTTGCTGTCACTATCTCATACAAGAGAGTCTTAGAAATCTGTAGAAAACCAGTAGACAACTCCGACATTGAGAAACGTCGATTTTCACGAACTTTTGCATCAACTGTCTAAACGAGTTCGTCAGTCACCAATGATGGTCTACCACTCCTCCCTTCATCATGAACGTTTTCTCGTCCACTTTTAAATAAACGTACCCATTCACGGACAACTCCTTCACTCATAACTCTTGGTCCGCACACGGCACAAAGCTCATGATGAATAGCTGCTGCAGAATATCCTTTGGCTGTAAAAAACCTTATGACAGCACGCACTTCACTTTTGGCGGGGTTTTCTATTGCAGCACACATTTCAAACTGCCACAAAAACTAAACTAGCGCAGGTACGACGTTCAGTCGACCACGGCTTGATGCCGACTGACCTGTTGAGTGCGTGAACGCACAGATGGCGTCGCTACTCCCCCCACAACCCGCACTGTGACCAATCGGAGGTTACTTTCTGAACCGCCCTCGTAGAATTCTACAACTGATCGACATTAGAGATATAGGTCTATAGTTCTGCACATCTGTTCGATGTCCCTTCTTGACAACGGGGATGACCTGCGCCCTTTTCCAATCCTCTGGAACGCTACGCTCTTCTAGAGACCTTCGGTACACCGTTGCAAGAAGGGGACAAATTCCTTCGCATACTCTGTGTAAAATCGAACTGGTATCCCATCAGGTCCAGCGGCCTTTCCTACTTTGAGTGATTTTAATTGTTTCTCTATCCCTCTGTCGTCTATTTCGATATCTACCATTCTGTCATCTGTGCGACAATCTAGAGAAGGAACTACAGTGCAGTCTTCTTCTGTGAAACAGCTTTGGAAAAAGACATTGGCAATAATAAGTGTGGAATCATTGGGTATGGTTGTACTAGAGTTTTTGGTTGGGAAAACTAAGTTCAGGGAACACATGGAGGTATTGCCACACATACGTGAAAATTATTCAGTGATTTTCGGGCTAGACTTTCTTCAAAAACATAATGCTAAAGTTGATCTTTGGCAACACACAGCAGAAATCAGTGGGACTTTGTTCCAGCTGGGGGGAAACAGCTGCATATGAGGCAATCATTCAAGGTTCACCTGTCATGGGGCAGAGACCAATTGAACTGCATATATTTGCATTACATGTCAATTAGCAGGATAAAATACCAGCAGGTACAGGGAAGATAGTGTGGGTTACAGTGGATACCAAACTGTCGAGAGAAACATTCTGTGTGGTTGAACAGCTCTTAGGTAATGAGGAGTTGGATAGTTAACATTGTTTTGCCCGCAGGAGTTTGGCACATGTGAGTGACATTAATGGGAAATGAATGATTCCAGTTAGTGTGGATAACTTTGGAAGAGGGGAAGTGACTGTCGAAGAGCGCAGTAATACCCACTGTAGAAATCTTGGAAGATGAGGACTTCAGTAGGTTAAGTCTAGGGCAAAGCCCCATGAAAACCGTTGACACAGAGATGCTATGAGCAAAAGTGGGTCACTTGGAGGGCAATGATCAAAGGGCTATAGAAACTTGTTGCTGAGGTTTAGTGATCTATTTTGTACAGATGAATGTTTACCAGTAACCCAGGTGACACGACATCATATACTGACAGTGGATAGCACAGCAATTAATAGGAAGCCATACCATATAGCAAAGCAACTGCAGCCATTAGTAGAACAGTTTATTGAGCAACAAGTACGGGATGGGATCACAGAACTGAGTGATAGCACCTGGAGGGCGAACACAGTGATTGTGCCAAAGAAATCAGTGGATGGAATAAGGAGATACAGATTTTGCTGTGACTACAGATATCCAAATGCACAAACCATTTCAGATGCTTATCCAATTCCAAACATCACTGAAACTTTGAATAATCTGGGTCAGCATCAGTTCTGTACAACTATGGATCTCCGGAGCAGGTACCACAATTGGAAGCTGCCCCTGAGGATAAGCCAAAAACAGCATTTATGGTACCAAGTGGCCATTTTAATTGCAAACTTGTGGCCTTTGGGCTAAAGAACACACTGGCAACTTTTCAGCAGTTGTTAGATGGGGTACTGAGAAGACTGAAACCAAAAACTTGTATGGTGTATCTGGATGACATAACCGTCTATTCAAAAGATTTACCGGAGCATGTGAGATGTTTGGTGGATGTCTTTAATAGACTACAGTTGGCAGATTTGATGTTAAGTGTGGACAAGAGCCATTTCCTGCAAACTCAGGTAACCCACCTGGGGCACATGACTAGTGAATGTACTGTACAGACCTTCTCTTACAGATACGTTTGAAAATTTTCAGACTACACAACAACAAAGTAAGTAAGTCGTTCATTGCCCTTTGTAATTATTATACATGGTTCAAGAGGCACTTTGCAAAAATAGCCAAACCCTTGAACAAACTACTGAATAAGGGTGTGAAATTCCATTGGTCACAGGAATGCCAAGTGGCATTTGAAAAATTAAAAGATATATTAGTTTCAGATCCAGTATTGATTTTTCTGGATTTTGAGTAAGAGTTTATCCTTGCATGTTATGCTTCAAATGAGGCAGTTGGTTGTGTTTTGAGACAGATGGTAGATGGTCAAGAACACCTGGTAGCTTACACTTCAAGGTATATAACAAGGCAAAGTGTAAATACTCAATGACTGAGAAAGAGTTGTTGGTGGTCATATATGGTATTACGTATTTTCAATGTTACCTGTACCTTAGGAAGTTTAGGTCATGACAAACCACGATTCATTGAAATGGTTGCTTGGTTTGAAAGGTCTATGTAGCAAATGAACTCAGTGGGCACTTAAGCTTAGTGAATTCAAATATGAGATAATCCATAAGCCAGGATGATCACATGCAAACACAGATGCATTAAGTCATGGGGGAGTGATGTTGAACATTAGAGAAGAACGTGGAAGAGTGGGAGGGGGGGACACACATTTAAGTCAGAGCCACATTTTATTATTCATGAGAGGTGGTTGTGTAGAATGATGAGTTGTGGACCACATGTGTTAGTTCTAGTGGTTTTTCAGAAATCTCATGACCATATGTTGTCAAGTGATGGAGGGTGACATATGATGGATAGACATGTAGAAGAGAAGTTCTGCTGGAGGAATAGCAAGCACAACATCGAGCAGTATGTTAAGAGACTGTGTGCCATGTGCGCAAAGGGCTGACATTGCAAATTAGAAAGTGCCATTGTAAAGATTACCAGACATGTCCAATCCAGTTTGTATGTTAGGGTTGTATTTCCTCAGGCCCTTTTGATAAAACATTTGCAGGGAATGTGTACATTCTCATGATCATTAATCATTTTTCTTGATTTTTGGCAATGGTACCAATGCCACAACAGTCAGCTAGTACTGTGGTGTAGGCACTAGTAAACAACTGGATACTGAAGTTTGGGGTACCTGACACCATAATTGTGGATCAGAGTATCAACTCTGTCTAGAATTTACTGAAACAACTATTCCACATGTTGCATATATGGAAGTTATGGATGGGTGCATTTCATCCACAGACCAAAGATAGAACTGAACACATACACAAGGCAATTGTAAAAATGTTGAGTTATTGCATTAATCCAGGCATGATGACTGGAACACTTGTCTTCCCTCCATCCTGATCATGTAAAATTTGAAGGTCAGTACTGCAGTGGGCTTGTCACAATTTGAGGTAGTGTACGGCAGGAAGATGTCATCTGCCTTTGACATCTTGACTCCTAAATTAGGGCCAGATGGCAAGGTGGTGTGGAAGTTTGCCAGAAAAATAAGAGAAGTTTGGAGATATGTACAGAAGGCAAACACAAAGACACTAGAACAGCAGGAACTGCCAAACAGATGCATAGGCAAGCTGCCTCAGTACAGTGTGGGACAGTGGGTGATCATCACAAATCCCTATACACCAAAGGGGAAAAACAAAGAAACTCTAACTAGGTACAAAGGACCTTATGAGGTCATGGAAATGACCACTGAGGTGTAAAGCAAAAACTATATTTTACATCAATGTGAAGATATTGTTCCCCGCAAAAATGTCTGATATACATGTCAGTCACATAAAGCTGTTTAAAGAATGGTAGATGGGATACTGCAGTTATCAGCAACCAACCAGGAGGAGAAAGTTACAAGGGTTAAAAAGAAGGGACCTGGAATTGATGATCAATGTAAAGTGCATGATGTGTTGTATAGGTTAAGGTTGCATAAGTAAGGTGTACAACTGTAATTTGGTGTGAATTTTTTCAGCTTACTGTATCACAGAGGGTGTATTTTTATTGCCATAGGGATATTTTTTTTTTTTTTTAGGGTTTGTTAGTTTTATTCATGTTGTCATTATTGATATTTTTTGAGTATTGTGCATTCTCAGATGGAGGGAGGGGCTGATACAGTAATGTTGGTCTACAGGCAGTCTCACGTGGTAATGTCACTGGTAAAAGTTGGAAATGTGCACGCAAGGGAAAGTTATGATCTGTCTGGCTAGCGAGGTATGGACTGATATGCAGACATATGAAGCGAGTTTGTTTCTGGGAAAAGAAAATGGTACTAGCACTGTGAAGGATCCTCTTCTTACTTTAACTTATTTCCAGAGAATGGGAACACATTGATTATACTCAGTATTCACACTATAAACTGTATGACTGCATTGCTACAAAGAAGGAAGATTGGTAGGGTTGAGAAAACTCTAGCTTCAGAAAAGTGGAACAATTACACAGGCCAATGAAAAATTTTTTTTAAAATCTCTTTTTTACTTTGACAGCTGATTTTTATAGATTTTTATAAGCTGGATCCAAATCTGGCCTTAGTTTTTTTGCATCACCCATAGTTTTTGAGCAATATGCTTTTTATATAGTATAAAAAATCCTATGCTATACGGTAAATGGGGAAATTAATGAAATGCTTTGTTACAACATAAGCATGGTTTGTATTTACAGTAACCTACTTAAAACAGTGATATGTGTTAATAGAGGTTTCACTTGTCAGCTGGAACTGGTTTGTATTTTCTATCTCTTTTTTCTTTGAAGCTTTTTGTGTAGCTTTTTCCTACAATGAGTCGCTTGCTGAACTTCTTGGTGAAGTGACCAACAGTAGTCCCCCATCATGTTGGTGTTCCAGCGGCCTTGGTAGCGTTTTTCCATCACTTTAATGTCCTGGTGAAAACGCTCTCCTTGCACCTCATTAACATCTCCCATATTGTCCGGGAAGTAATCACGGTGACTGTTCAAAAAGTAAACTTTCAGGTTCATTAAATATCCTAAAGTTTTAAACTTCTTTAACATAGTAGCTATAACAGAAACAAATTCTGGGTCTTTTTCATGTCCTAAGAACTTTGTAATGCTTGAATGATACCCATGCTTCTTTCGCATTTGAGGTCATTTTGGATTCAAAGTTAACATCAAACATCAATTTTCTAATGTCAGGTCCAACAAAGACACCTTCTTTTTGTTTAGCTTCCGAAAGGTGTGCAAACTTTTGGCAGAGATAATAAAAACATGGTCCATCTTTAGGCAAAGCGTTTACAAACTGTTTCATTAGGCCTAACTTTATATATACAGGCGGTAGGAGTACGTTTTTTGGATCTACAAGGTTTTTGCATAGATGTTCTTCTCACTAGGTTTTAAAGAGTCCCTCACAGGCCAGTTCTTTCTGCACTGGTGTTGATCCCTAGCCCTACTGTCCCATTCACACAACAAGTGTCAGTGTCGTTGTAACTGCCATCTGCATCACGTCTGCTGTGCAGCGAGCTATGTTAATTTAAGTATTAACTGTATTTTTCTTACTTGTCACTTCTTCTTCCATGTGTTTTTGCTTTTAGGAAGCTTTAATTGTCAAGTGCTAGTAATAATGTTCCATAGATTTCGTGTTTGTTTTGAACACAGTCAGGGAGAGTCCCTTTAGTCAGCCATAGTGCCAGTAGTGCTAGTGTTTGTTTTGAATACAGTCCAGAGACAGGTAGTGCTATTTTCATTGTTTTCTACAAGAAGTGTCTAGTAACCACAGTTTAATCAACTATCAGCCACCTTTAGTGAATTAGCAGTCTAGTTAAAAGTTGATTAACTGTCTACAGTAAATTGACTTCTTAGGATGGATAGGATGTGTGACTGCTGTGTATGGGTGCAGGAGGAGCTGGCCACTGTTCGCGAACAGCTGAACGTGTTGATGGCCCTGGTCAGCCATCTTCAGGCTGCTGCCTCGGAGTGTAGAGGTAGTGGGGAGTCTGGTGCGTTGCATGGTACACCCCAGGTGTTACATGCTTCACCCACTGTCCTTGCTGTCAAGACATCTTCACAGGTACAGGGCGCGGTTGGGCCACCCTCTCCCCAAGGGGAGTGGCAGGTTCAGCGGCGTTCGCGGCATACGAGGTGGAGGGTCAATGTGGAGGATGGCCGTGCGGCATCGCCTGCTCTGCCTGTGAGTGGACATGTCGCCACTCCTTCAGCAAGGTCCGAGCAGGCATATGGGGGGGAGGGGTTTATTAGTGATTGGGAGCTCCAACGTTAGGCGGGTGATCGAGCCCCTTAGGGAAATATTGGAAAGGTCGGGGAAGAAGGTCAGTGTTCACTCTGTCTGCTTGCTGGGGGGTCTCATCCGAGATGTGGAGGAGGCCCTGCCGGCGGCGACAGAGAACACTGGGTGCACCCGACTGCAAATTGTTGCTCATGTCAGCACCAATGACTCCTGCCGTCTGGGTTCAGAGGTCATCCTCAGTTCATACAGGTGGTTGGCAGAGTTGGTGAAGGTGTAAAGCCTTGCTCGCAGGGTGGAATCTGAGCTAACTATTTGTAGTATCATTCCCAGAACCGATCGCGGTCCTCTGGTTTGGAGCCGAGTAGAAGGCTTAAACCAGAGGCTCAGACGATTCTGCGGAGATCTGGGGTGCAAATTTCTCAACCTCCGCTATCGGGTGGAGAAATGTAGGGTCCCCCTGAATAGGTCAGGCGTGCACTACACGCAGGAAGCGGCTACAAGGGTAGCGGAGTATGTGTGGAGTGCACATGTGGGTTTTTTAGGTTAGAAAATTCCCTCCCTAGGCCCGACAAGACGGCTCCTGACACGCGGCAACGTAGGAGTAGGCAAAATGAAACAGGTAATAACAATATTAATGTGCTAATAGTAAACTGCAGGAGCACCTATAGAAAGGTCCCAGAACTGCTCTCCTTAATAAACAGTCACAATGCCCACATAGTACTAGGGACAGAAAGTTGGCTGAAACCAGATGTAAACAGTAATGAAATTCTAAACTCAGATTGGAATGTATACCGCAGAGACAGGAAGGACAGTGAAGGAGGAGGAGTGTTTATAGCGATAAGAAATGCAATAGTATCGAAGGAAACTGACGGAGATCCGAAATGTGAAATAATTTGGGTGAAGGTCACGGTTAAAGCAGGCTCAGACATGGTAATTGGGTGTCTCTATAGGCCCCCTGGCTCAGCAGCTGTTGTGGCTGAGCACCTGAAGGATAATTTGGAAAATATTTCGAGTAGATTTCCCCACCATGTTATAGTTCTGGGTGGAGATTTTAATTTGCCGGATATAGACTGGGAGACTCAAACGTTCATAACGGGTGGCAGGGACAAAGAATCCAGTGAATTTTTTTAAGTGCTTTATCTGAAAACTACCTTGAGCAGTTAAACAGAGAACCGACTCATGGCGATAATGTATTAGGCCTTCTGGTGACAAACAGACCTGAACTATTTGAAACAGTTAATGCAGAACAGGGAATCAGCGATCATAAAGCAGTTACTGCATCGATGATGTCAACCGTAAATAGAGACATTAAAAAAGGTAGGAAGATTTTTCAGTTTAGCAAAAGTGACAAAAAGCAGATTTCAGAGTACCTGATGGCTCAACACAAAAATTTTGTCTCAAGTACAGATAGTGTTGAGGATCAGTGGACAAAGTTCAAAACCATCGTACAATATGCGTTAGATGAGTATGTGCCAAGCAAGATCGTAAGAGATGGGAAAGAGCCACCGTGGTACAAGAACCGAGTTAGAAAACAGCTGCGGAAGCAAAGGGAACTTCACAGCAAACATAAACATAGCCAAAGCCTTGCAGACAAACAAAAATTAAGCGAAGCGAAATGTAGTGTGAGGAGGACTATGCGAGAGGTGTTCAATGAATTCGAAAGTAAAGTTCTATGTACTGACATAGTAGAAAATCCTAAGAAATTTTGGTCTTATGTCAAAGCGGTAGGTAGATCAAAACAAAATGTCCAGACACTCTGTGACCAAAATGGTACTGAAAACAGAGGATGACAGACTAAAGGCCGAAATACTAAATGTCTTTTTCCAAAGCTGTTTCACAGAGGAAGACTGCACTGGAGTTCCTTCTCTAGATTGTCGCACAGATGAAAAAATGGTAGATATCGAAATAGACGACAGAGGGATAGAGAAACAATTAAAATTGCTCAAAAGAGGAAAGGTCGCTGGACCTGATGGGATACCAGTTCGATTTTACACAGAGTACGCAAAGGAACTTGCCCCCCCTTCTTGCAGCAGTGTACCGTAGGTCTCTAGAAGAGCGTAGCGTTTCGAAGGATTGGAAAAGGGCACAGGTCATCCCCATTTTCAAGAAGGGATGTCGAACAGATGTGCAGAACTATAGACCTATATCTCTAACGTCGATCAGTTGTAGAATTTTGGAACACGTATTATGTTCGAGTATAATGACTTTTCTGGAGACTAGAAACCTAATCTGTAGGAATCAGCATGGGTTTCAAAAAAGACAATCGTGTGAAACCCAGCTCGCACTATTCGTCCACGAGATTCAGAGGGCCATAGACACGGGTTCCCAGGTAGATGCCGTATTTCCTGACTTCCGCAAGGCGTTCGATACAGTTCCCCACAGTCGTTTAATGAACAAAGTAAGAGCATATAGACTATCAGACCAATTGTGTGATTGGATTGAAGAGTTCCTCGATAACAGAACGCAGCATGTCATTCTCAATGGAGAGAAGTCTTCCAAAGTAAGAGTGAATTCAGGTGTGCCGCAGGGGAGTGTCGTAGGACCATTGCTATTCACAATATACATAAATGACCTTGTGGATGACATCGGAAGTTTACTGAGGCTTTTTGCAGATGATGCTGTGGTATATCTAGAGGTTGTAACAATGGAAAATTGTACCGAAATGCAGGAGGATCTGCAGTGAATTGACGCATGGTGCAGGGAATGGCAATTTAATCTCAATGTAGACAAGTGTAATGTGCTGTAAATACATAGAAAGATCCCTTATCATTTAGCTACAATATAGCAGGTCAGCAACTGGAAGCAGTTAATTCCATAAATTATCTGGGAGTACACATTAGGAGCCCCCCCCATGAACCATAGACCTTGCCATTGGTGGGGAGGCTTGCGTGCCTCAGCAATAAAGATAGCCGTACCGTAGGTGCAACCACAACGGAGGGGTATCTATTGAGAGGCCAGACAAACTTGTGGTTCCTGAAGAGGGGTAGCAGCCTTTTCAGTAGTTGCAGGGGCAACAGTCTGGATGATTGACTGATCTGGCCTTGTAACACCAACCAAAACGGCCTTGCTGTGCTGGTACTGTGAACGGCTGAAAGCAAGGGGAACCTACAGCCATAATTTTTCCTGAGGGCATGCAGCTTTACTGTATGAATAAATGATGATGTCGTCCTCTTGGGTAAAATATTCCAGAGGTAAAATAGTCCCCCATTCGGATCTCTGGGCGAGGACTACTCAGGAGGACGTCGTTATCGGGAGAAAGAGAACTGGCGTTCTACGGATTGGAGCGTGGAATGTCAGATCCCTTAATCGGGCAGGTAGGTTAGAAAATTTAAAAAGGGAAATGGATAGGTTAAAGTTGGATATAGTGGGAATTAGTGAAGTTCGGTGGCAGGAGGAACAAGACTTTTGGTCAGGTGAATACAGGGTTATAAATACAAAATCAAAAAGGGTGAATGCAGGAGTAGGTTTAATAATGAATAAAACAATAGGAATGCGGGTAAGCTACTACAAACAGCACAACGAACGCATTGTTGTGGCCAAGATAGACACGAAGCCCACGCCTACGACAGTAGTACAAGTCTATATGCCAACTAGCTCCCCAGATGACGAAGAAATTGAAGAAATGTATGATGAAATAAAAGAAATTATTCAGATAGTGAAGGGAGACGAAAATTTAATAGTCATGGGTGACTGGAATTCGGTAGTAGGAAAAGGGAGAGAAGGAAACGTAGTAGGTGAATATGGATTGGGGGTAAGAAATGAAAGAGGAAGCCGCCTGGTAGAATTTTGCACAGAGCATAACTTAATCATAGCTAACACTTGGTTCAAGAATCATCAAAGAAGGCTGTATACATGGAAGAACCCTGGAGATACTAAAAGGTATCAGATAGATTATATAATAGTAAGACAGAGATTTAGGAACCAAGTTTTAAATTGTAAGACATTTCCAGGGGCAGATGTGGACTCTGACCACAATCTATTGGTTATGAACTGTAGATTAAAACTGAAGAAACTGCAAAAAGGTGGGAATTTGAGGAGATGGCACCTGGATAAACTGACTAAACCAGAGGTTGTACATACAGAGTTTCAGGGAGAACATAAGGGAACAGTTGACAAGAATGGGGGAAAGAAATACAGTAGAAGAAGAATGGGTAGCTTTGAGGGATGAAGTAGTGAAGGCAGAAGAGGATCAAGTAGGTAAAAAGATGAGGGCTAATAGAAATCCTTGGGTGACAGAAGAAATATTGAATTTAATTGACGAAAAGAGAAAATATAAAAATGCAGTAAATGAAGCAGGCAAAAAGGAATACAAACATCTCAAAATGAGATTGACAGGAAGTGCAAAATGGCTAAGCAGGCATGGCTAGAGGGCAACTGTAAGGATATAGAGGCTTATCTCACTAGAGGTAAGATAGATACTGCCTACAGGAAAATTAAAGAGACCTTTGGAGAGAAGAGAACCACTTGTATGAATATCAAGGGCTCAGATGGAAACCCAGTTCTAAGCAAAGAAGGGAAAGCAGAAAGGTGGAAAGAGTATATAGAGGGTCTATACAAGGGCGATGTACTTGAGGACAATATTATGGAAATGGAAGAGGATGTAGATGAAGATGAAATGGGAAATATGATACTGCGTGAAGAGTTTGACACAACACTGAAAGACCTGAGTCGAAACAAGGCCCCGGGAATAGACAACATTCCATTAGAACTACTGACGGCCTTGGGAGAGCCAGTCCTGACAAACCTCTATCATCTGGTGAGCAAAATGTATGAGACAGGCAAAATACCCTCAGACTTCAAGAAGAATATAATAATACCAATCCCAAAGAAAGCAGGCGTTGACAGATGTGAAAATTACCGAACTATCAGTTTAATAAGTCACGGCTGCAAACTACTAACGCGAATTCTTTAAAGACGAATGGAAAAACTGGTAGAAGTCGACCTTGGGGAAGATCAGTTTGGATTCCGTAGAAATATGGGGACATGTGAGGCAATACTGACCCTACAACTTATCTTAGAAGAAAGATTACGGAAAGGCAAACCTACGTTTCTAGTATTTGTAGACTTAGAGAAAGCTCTTGACAATGTTGACTGGAATACTCTCTTTCAGATTCTGAAGGTGGCAGGAGTAAAATACAGGGAGCGAAAGGCTATTTACAATTTGTACAGAAACCAGATGGCAGTTATAAGAGTCGAGGGGCATGAAAGGGAAGCAGGGGTTGGGAAGGGAGTGAGACAGGGTTGTAGCCTCTCCCCGATGTTATTCAATCTGTATATTGAGCAAGCAGTAAAGGAAACAAAAGAAAAATTCAGAGTAGGTATTAAAATCCATGGAGAAGAAATAAAAACTTTGAGGTTTGCCAATGACATTGTAATTCTGTCAGAGACGGCAAAGGACTTGGAAGAGCAGTTGAACGGAATGGACATTGTCTTGAAAGGAGGATATAAGATGAACATCAACAAAAGCAAAATGAGAGTAATGGAATGTAGTCAAATTAAGTCGGGTGATGCTGAGGGAATTTGATTAGGAAATGAGACACTTAAAGCAGTAAAGGAGTTTTGCTATTTGGGGAGCAAAATAACTGATGATGGTCGAAGTAGAGAGGATATAAAATGTAGACTGGCAATGGGAAGGAAAGCGTTTCTGAAGAAGAGAAATTTGTTAACATCGAGTATAGATTTAAGTATCAGGAAGTCGTTTCTGAAAGTATATGTATGGAGTGTAGCCATGTATGGAAGTGAAACATGAACGATAAATAGTTTGGACAAGAAGAGAATAGAAGCTTTTGAAACGTGGTGCTACAGAAGAATGCTGAAGATTAGATAGGTAGATCACATAACAAATGAGGAGGTACTGAATAGGATTGAGGAGAAGAATAGTTTGTGGCACAACTTGACTAGAAGAAGGGATCGGTTGGTAGGACATGTTCTGAGGCATCAAGGGATCACCAATGTAGTATTGGAGGGCAGCGTGGAGGGTAAAAATCGTAGAGGGAGACCAAGAGATGAATACACTAAGCAGATTCAGAAGGATGTAGGTTGCAGTAGGTACTGGGAGATGAAGAAGCTTGCACAGGATAGGGTAGCATGGAGAGCTGCATCAAACCAGTCTCAGGACTGAAGACCACAACAACAACAACAACGCATTAGGAGTGATTTAAAATGGAATGATCATATAAAGTTGATCGTTGGTAAAGCAGATGCCAGACTGAGATTCATTGGAAGAATCCTAAGGAAATGCAATCTGAAAACAAAGGAAGTAGGTTACAGTACGTTTGTTCGCCCACTGCTTGAATACTGCTCAGCAGTGTGGGGTCCGTACCAGATAGGGTTGATAGAAGAGATAGAGAAGATCCAACAGAAAGCAGCACACTTCATTACAGGATCATTTAGTAATCGCGAAAGTGTTACGGAGATGATAGGTAAACTCCAGTGGAAGACTCTGCAGGAGAGATGCTCAGTGGCTCGGTACGGGCTTTTGTTGAAGTTTCGAGAACATACCTTCACCGAGGAGTCAAGCAGGATATTGCTTCCTCCTACGTATATCTCGCGAAGAGACCACGAGGATAAAATCAGACAGATTAGAGCCCACACAGAGGCATACCGACAATCCTTCTTTCCAAGAACAATACAAGGCTGGAATAGAAGGGAGAACTGATAGAGGTACTCAAGGTACCCTCTGCCACACACCGTCAGGTGGCTTGTGGAGTATGGATGTAGATGTAGAAACATGGAAATTTGGTAAAGCCACCTTGCTGACCAAGGAGCATGCATGTTACTTTTAGATCGTCACATATAATCCAACCATAAGCAGAATAGCCTATTTTATTTAGCACTATTTCTAGGTTTTCATAGCTTTCTTCCATATGTACAGAATGTCCAACAGGTATAGATGCCTACATGTTATTATTTTGGATGAAGCAATAAACAGCTTCCAGTCTTCCTTTTTGTATTAAATACAAACCCATTGATCAGACCGCGAATGTCTGAGCAGTACACTAAATCATCTTCTTGTTGAAAAAGCTTGGAAAATTGCAGCTCTCTCTTTCTATACATGTATATGTTGGTTCCAACTGACAAAACATTCTTTTCTTTTAATCTAGAGCCAAGCAATTCAGCTTTTTCTCTCATTAAGCCCAGATCCCTAACCAAATCGTATAGCTCGGTCTGAGTAAACAATTTGGGCTCTAGACTTTCTGTATTACAATGAAATTCATCATCATCAGGTTCATCTAAATCAGATTGTACATCATAAAATACTTCCGTTGGAATAGAATAGAAATCATCTGGTGGTTCGGGAACCAGCAAATCTACACTGTGCCCTACTGGTCGGATGGTGGACGGAAGGTTAGGATAGCTTGTTACCTTCTTGTTTTACAAATTATCACCAGTAATATCAACACTGCAAAAGTAGCAATCATCGGAATGATTTATTGGCTCCCTTCATACCACAGGAACAGCAAATCTAAAGACTTTTGTTCTCCTTTCGGACCATTTTCACAGATCTTCAACACACACATAACGTACCTTATGTTTAGATCCAAAGTATGATAGATAAACCTTTTTCACACAGTCTGTAATGTTTCTTTGATTTTTTAATCACAAATTCACTACAAATATAACAAAAACTGACAGTAGAGCTTTTACAACCATGATTAGACATTGTACTGAGCACATGTACAGGAAAAGGGAAATTGAGGTTCCAACTGCAATCACCATCTGTTAACACAAAAATAGAATCAACCTTTTTTTTGCCAGCAAATGTTTTCAGCAGTGCTACCAATGTCATCTACATTCATTACACCTCCTTTTTTAATTATTTTAACTACATAAAAGCTGTTAAATTCTTTAAAAAATCGCTTAATTTAATAAATTTAACTGTAAAATGTGAAGAAGTGGTAGGTGTTACAGTTTTTTAAGTATCATATTTCGATTTTCCACTCTACAAAACATAAGAATAAGGTATTTTCAGCAAAAGCATTTTTCCGTTGTTGGCCTGTGTTATTATGGCATGACTTGTGAGGTAATTGGGACAGACTTTCATCGTCTGGATATGCTGAAAGGCTCAACTGATATGACAGTGTTAAGGAATATGGTGTACTGGCTGGAAGGATCTCCGACAGTATTACCAATTCAAGATTTAACTTATTTAAATAACACACTCAATTCAGAAGTTACGCAGTCCTTCGACAAATTAACAGAGTTGCATCAAAGGAGAAATTCAGTGGAACGACTGTAGCAGCATATACATCATTTCCAAGAAAAATAACAGCACAAAGTGTTCTTGTTCTGCCACTACATCCTTCTGAATCTGCTTCGTGTATTCATCTCTTAGTCTCCCTCTATGGTTTTTACCCTCCACACTGCCTCCAATACTAAATTGGTGATCCCTTGACCCCTCAGAACATGTTCTAACAACTGATCCCTTCTTCTAGTCAAGTTGTGCCACAAATTCCTCTTCTCTCCAATTCTGTTTAGTACCTGCTCATTAGTTACGTGATCTACCTAACTAATCTTCAGCATTCTTCTGTAGCACCACATTTCGAAGTTTCACTTTCATACATGGCTACACTCCATACAAATACTTTCAGAAACGACTTTCTGACACTTAAATCTATACTCAATGTTAACGAATTTCTGTTCTTCAGAAATGCTATCCTTGCCATTGCCAGTCTACATTATACAGGGTGTTACAAAAAGGTACGGCCAAACTTTCAGGAAACATTCCTCACACACAAAGAAAGAAAATATGTTATGTGGACATGTGACCGGAAACGCTTACTTTCCATGTTAGAGCACATTTTATTACTTCTCTTCAAATCACATTAATCATGGAATGGAAACACACAGCAACAGAACGTACCAGCGTTTCAAACACTTTGTTACAGGAAATGTTCAAAATGTCCTCCGTTAGCGAGGATACATGCATCCACCCTCCGACGCACGGAATCCCTGATGCGCTGATGCAGCCCTGGAGAATGGCATATTGTATCACAGCCGTCCACAATACGAGCACGAAGAGTCTCTACATTTGGTACCGGGGTTGCGTAGACGAGAGCTTTCAAATGCCCCCATAAATGAAAGTCGAGAGGGTTGAGGTCAGGAGAGCATGGAGGCCACGGAATTGGTCCTCCTCTACCAATCCATCGGTCACCGAATCTGTTGTTGAGAAGCGTACGAACACTTCGACTGAAATGTGCAGGAGCTCCATCGTGCATGAACCACGTATTCTGTCGTACTTGTAAAGGCACATGTTCTAACAGCACAGGTAGAGTATCCCGTATGAAATCATGATAACGTGCTCCACTGAGCGTAGGTGGACGAAACTAAAATGAGCTCTAACATGGAAATTAAGCGTTTCCAGGCACATGTCCACATAACATCTTTTATTTATTTGTGTGTGAGGAATGTTTCCTGAAAGTTTAGCCGTACCTTTTTGTAACACCTTGTATATCCCTCTACTTCGACTATCATCAGTTATTTTGCTCCCCAAATAGCAAAACTCATCTACTACTTTAAGTGTCTCATTTCCTAATCTAATTCCCTCAGCATTACCTTATTTAATTCAACTACATTCCGTTACCCTCATTCTGCTTTTGTTGATGTTCATCTCTCATATCTCCAAAGTGTTAGTAACAAGCATATCAGCTAGGGGTTGTAGTGTGTTTCTAGGAGTATGTCTGGGTAAGATGCAAATAGGCTGTGGATGTATCAACACACCAATTACCAGTAGAATGGCTGATTGGCAGGCTGGCGAAGCAATTAGTTTTAAGGACTTCATTAGTTTATAAAAGTATAACAGGGGTAGATGGTAGTAAATTAAGGGGCAATACAGGTGTGAAGGGAAGTTCCACATGTGAACACTACATTGTGAACTGGAGGGGAGGGGGGGGGGGGGGGGATTGTCCTCAATATATAAATTAATAGAGTTAAGGTGGTTTAGTGGGAGCCTGATATTAAAGATTCAGGATGAATCTTCTCAGAATGGGGGAGGTATGCTGTGTCACAAATAAGTATAGGCAGGGATTTGGGGAATTCTTGACAATTTTGGACAATTTTGCACAGTTGTGGCCAGAAGAAAGAAGTTAAGGGACCGACGGACACATCAGATAGAAGGCTCTGTGAGGCAGGTTTATGAGACCATTTGCAGGTGAGGAGAGACAGCATGGCAAGCACTATAAACAAATGTGGAGATGGGCATGTGGAGTAGTCAGCACTACACAGCGCACTGACATGCTTCAAAAACCCATACAACGCAGTTTCCACAGTGCCTGGCTGAAGTGGGCTAGAAAAATCTGACATTATAATTATTAAGGAACACTCCACCTGTCCCCTTCAGAGGGACAATGTCAGAGGCAAAAGGAGTATAGATAAGGGAGTCCAGATATTCAAGGCAAAAAGGACACTCTACCCATCCCCTTCAGAGTGACAATGGCAGAGGCGAAAGTAGTATAAATAAGAGAGCCCAAGTAGTTGTGTCACCATTCTGTCCACAATTCTAACCTGAGAGAATGAAGACTCTTTAAACTGGAGGCCAACCACAACTGCCACTTGGTGATGAACTTCGGCAGCCAGACAGCCCACTGAACTAACCACAAAGCTCCACTATGGACGCCTCACAGCTGTGGTGAGGTGGGCCCAAAACTTGGCACTGCACAGATTGTGAGGTAACAGGCAAATCAGTGGCCGCACGGACTGCTTGGCGGTCGCGGGCCGCTCGGCAGGCCGACCACATTGTGCCAGACGCTGGCCGAAGCAAGAGGGGACCAGCCGTGTGGCTGGGAATTCCATGGTGACGCTACACACTATGTTGATGAAGGAGACATGCCAGGAGTGCCAAAGATGGTGGACTTTGTGAAACCTTAATGGCAGACATTTAACAGTTCGTATAGAACTTAATAGTAGCCAGATGAATCATGATACCTCAAAAAGAAACATGTACATTATTATTATTTGCACGACAATTCTGGAGGTGTAATCAGATGTTCAATATCTTTATTAGTTTAAAGTTTAGTATCTGACTATAAATTAGACAAGTAACACCACACCCAACAACGAATTTCCAAAATGTAAATGCTTCATCCGATTTCGTCGATCAACATGTCTTTAGAAAGCTATTAGTGTAAACCTAAATTGGTATAAATTACAGGCATGTAACTTGAATAGTACATGAGTTATAGGAGGAAAAGTGGCCGATTACTATTGATCGCATCAGGCCTTATTACTCCACAGTTACACGAAAAAACGGTAGCAGCATGTTTGTAAATATATTATTCATCTATGTCTTTGTTTATATCCAATGTACACTATTCATGAAGAACTGGTTAAATATTTACTCTATGTTAGAAAGCACAGAGACATTAGGCTCCTGGCCTATCTTTTGCTTCGTTTCTTTTGATATATGTTTATTTAATAGTTTATGTATTTAATAATGTGTGTTAGAGTGTGTTTATGGTCCAGCCATACGAATATTTATTTAATTTCAAGTATTTAAATGTAGATCCACTATTTCGTATTTGCTTAAATATGTTTGTGGGTGCGTTAGCTTGAAGACATGGTGCGAGTGCTCCAGCCAATCACAGCACTTGTGAATGTGGAGACTGGATGGAAGCAGGTGAAGAGCATCGTTTCGAGAGAGGACAGGGTAGTTCTGGAGAGGATGGCACAAGACACGAGAATGAGTGCCGGACACGGACAGTACAGCGTGATGGACGACAGTCGGCGGAAAGACTTGGACAATGGAGCAGTTTGCTCGTGGTCGCGAAGAATAGAAATATTTCGAAGTGCCGACCTGTGCTCTTGTGTGATTTCCATGGCTTCTGCAGTGAAGACGAAGTGTGTGTTTCGAAGTGAATATCTCGCAAGCTATGTTGTTGTTGTTCACAACTAATTATGTGCAGTAGGAATCTATTGTTTCCCTGTTATTCAACTTATATTTTATTTAATTGCTGGACCATCAACACCAACAAGTGTTTTGCAGAAATATACGGCATTCTCAACAGTATCCTGCTATCATACTCATCATTTAAAGTTGTTAAAATAGTACCTGCAGATTTTATTTACTTGAATTCTTTCATTTATAGATGTGTATTTCATGTTCAAAATTCGCAATTGCCGAGTGATAGGAACCTTCGACCATTCGATTGATGTGCTTCTTCATATTGTATACTGTAGACTCAGCAATATTTGGCCTGTAATGCGGCAACTACGTATCCCAGCCCCTAGACATCGAAACCAGCCAAAACTTTGTTGGAGGGTGCGTAGTTGAGGGCCACGACCACCAGTACACATTTATTGCGAAAGCCCGCAAGATGCAGGGAGCAGGGGCACAACAAGCCTCTGCTCTCTGGCAGACACTATTTGATGGACTGCCAGCTGCCATTTGCAAGGGCAGAGCCAGGGCACGATTTTGTGACATCCTGGTTCCAAGGCTGTCCTCAATCACCGATCGAGCTGCCCTGGGTGGACAACTGGAGCTGCTAAGGCTCTACTAAAAGGACAGCTACTGCCAGTTTCCCTCTATGTGGGCTTCCAGCTCAGCCAACACATGTTGTCGGCCATGCCACTGGGTGAGGATAGGAGCCGTTACTTCTTCTAGGACAGAGTGGCTGGGTGCTGGAGCAGCAGATTTCAGTGCTGGCTTTGTGTTGATGCACGTACACACATCACGCTGCTGTCACCAGGATCAGCAGAGGCACTGTTTATTCTTCGACAGAATAAAGTCAATGCCAAAACTGCCTGTCTATCTCTACACACCCCAGCATGATTCACACCTCTCTCCCAAACCATATGTCTAAGTCACCCTGGTGTGTTATGCCCCTGAGGCCATAGTGCTTTAATGCATCTAATATGTACTACAGCATATTCTATCATAATTTCATTCAAAAATATCTTTGTAGGATGTACTTATGTTCTTTATAAAGTTAGGATTAAAGTTTAGGATTAAAGTACATCAACTATACCGTACAGTTTGTGATACATGAATTACTCATTCAGAAACTCAGTAATTTTTATATCTTTACTATCTATCATAGCGTATGGTGGGAATGCAGCTGAGTTTGTTTCTTAATTATAAAAAAATTACCTCTGGCTGCAGGATAGTTTTAAAGCTTTTTTATTACATGATCAATTTCAGGAATTCCATTTCCATCTTCAGCTGCACCTGTGCGCATAGCAAAAATTTTCCAAAAATTGCATTACAATAATGGTCTCAGATACTCCATTCAACTGTTCACCAAACCTGATAACCTCAAGCAGTCAGTAACAGTAAGAGGTTTGCAACACTACATGCACTTGTTACCAAAGTCTCATTTATTTTGAAAGCTATCTCTTCCACTCCCTTTTTGGCCCCATATGTCTCTGTCTTCACCATATCCCATACAGTTTTTATTTTGTTACTTGATGTAATTACCATTTTCTCGTAATAAAGCTGCCTCAATTTCTTGATTACTTGCTTCAATATTTTGCTGTATTCTTTGTAATGCATTACAATTCTAACATCAGAGCTGTTTCTAGATTGTATAAACAGTCTTCTTTTTGTCCCACATGATATCTTTATTCCTTGTGTAATCCGCAGTTTATTTTTTTACTTCAGTTTGATTTGAGGTAGCTTCAGGGGAAAACAATTATCAAAAGTGGAGGTAACTTTTTTAATGAATGCTTTGTATTTTCCATTTGAGTCAGAAGTATTGTGAACATGTATCCAGTTCATGTCTTTGAGCAATTTCCTAAATTTCTCAATTTTTTTACCTATTTATTACCCTCCTGTACTCAGATTTAATAATTTTTTATCCTGACAAATTTCAACATTTATGATGCTGCATGTCATGATCAAATAGCCCATTTACTATTGGTTTTGTGATATGACTTTTTTCCCCAGATTTGTCTACAAAGATGTTATCAATAGCAGTCTCAGAGCATTTATATATCCTAGTAGCAAAGTTCACAGTAGGAACTAAATTGAACAATAGTGTTACTGACTGCAATAATTGTTCACTGACAGAGCTTTTCAATAAATCCACATTAAAAATCACCAGCAACCACTGTTTTCTTGTTTTCTACCATGAGATGGAACAGCAGAGCTTCCAGATTTTTTATGAAGAGGTTAAAATTTCCTGAAGGTGTTCAGGTGTTCCGTATATACCTACTATTATAAAGGACGTATTATGAAATACTACTTCTGTTGCACAAGCTTCTAAGTGCTGCACAGAGCAAAATTTATAAAAAATAAATAAAAAAATACTATTTTACACCCCATGGGCTACAAAGTCAAAGTGTGAACCAAGGTGAATCTTCAGCAGTAAGACATTATAGGATAAAATAGAAGTTGCTAAAATCAAGAATTATTTGGCTGGATCAGTGGTCAAATGATGCAGGCATACTAGAAAACATTAATAAAATAGTAATTTCTACCTTCTGTGCTAACCAACAATGAGTAACAGATGGTTGGTTGGTTTGTGGGATTAAAGGGACCAGACTGCTATGGTCATCGGTCCCTTGTTCCAAAAACTAAAAACACCCACAGAGAATAAAAAACGAACAACAGAAAAGACGGCAGACGACTCAGGACAACAAAGACACAGACACAGATCAGACAAAACGAATTAAAATCACACAGTGTGACGGTGGTTGGCCGACCATAGAGAAAAAAAAAGGAAAAGCCAACCACCAAGAAATATATTAAAAACTCAGTCTAAAACCGTAGGCCAAAGGCTAGAATCAACACTAAATAAAGATAAACACTTAGAGTAAATGATAAAAGCCCCCTGCCCGAATAAAACGCAAAACTAAACCTGCCATAGCAGAGTCATCAGTTAAAAGGGCAGGGAGCGTATCAGGCAGAGCAAACATCTGCCTGAGCACAGCTAAAAGTGGACAGTCCAACAAAATGTGGACCACTGTCAATGCTGAGCGATACCGACATAGAGGGGGATCCTCACGGCGCAATAAGTGGCCGTGCGTCATCCGTGTGTGCCCAATGCACAGTCGGCAGAGGACGACAGACTCCTTGCGAGAGACTCGCAAGGAGGAGCGCCACACAGTCGTCGTCTCCTTGATGGCATGGAGTTTGTTAGGGGTGGTCAGACCGCGCCATTCATCGTCCCATAGCGCGAAAACTTTGCGGCGTAAGACTGCTCGCAAATCAGTCTCCAGGAGGCCAACGTCCAGAGATGGTTTACTGGGGGCCTCTTTCGCCAGTCGATCAACATTTTCATTGCCGGGTAACCCAACATGGCCCGGGGTCCACATAAAGACCACAGATCGGCCACAATGGGCAAGAGTATGCAGGGACTCCTGGATAGCCATCACCAGACGAGAGCGAGGGAAACACTGGTCGATAGTTTGTAAACTGCTCAGGGAGTCGCTACAGATAACGAAGGACTCACCTGAGCAGGATCTGATACACTCTAGGCACGAAAGATGGCGACCAGCTCAGCAGTAAAAACGCTGCAGCCAGCCGGCAAGGATCGTTGTTCGTAATGGTCCCCTAGAGTTAGAGCATAACCGACCCGACCAGCAACCATCGAACTGTCAGTGTATACAACGCCAGAGCCCTGATACGTGGCTAGGATGGAATAAAAGCGGCAGCGGAAGGCCTCCGGAGGGACTGAGTCCTTCGGGCCCTGTGCCAAGTCGAGCCGAAGGCAAGGGCGAGGAACACACCATGGGGGTGTACGCAAAGGGGCCCGGAAAGGAGGTGGAACAGGGAAAACACAAAGCCCAGAGAGAAGCTCTTTGACAAGGACCGCAATCGTACTACCTGACTGGGGCCGACGTTCTGGCAGATGGACGACTGATTGCGGGAACAGAAGATGATAACTTGGATGCCCGGGCAAGCTAAAACCATGGGCAGCATAAGCAGCCAGTAAACGGTGGCGCCGTAACTGCAGTGGAGGGACACCTGCCTCCACGAGTAAGCTGTTCACAGGGCTGGTCCGGAAAGCACCAGTGACAAGGCGTATCCCACTGTGAAGGATTGGGTCCAGCACCTGCAACGCCGAAGGGGATGCTGAACCATAAGCCAGGCTCCCATAATCCAGACGAGACTGGATTAATGCCTGGTAGAGCCGTAAGAGGGTAGATCGGTCGGTACCCCACCTGGTGTGGCTCAAGCATCGCAGAGCATTAAGATGCCGCCAACACATCTGTTTAAGCTGCCGAATATGAGGCAGCCAAGTCAACCGGGTATCAAAAACCACACCCAAAAACCTATGTGACTCCACCACAGCAAGAAGTTCGCCGTCAAGATAAAGCCGCGGCTCCGGGTGAACAGTGTGTCGCCGGCAGAAATGCATAATGCAGGTCTTGGCAGCTGAAAACTGGAACCCATGAGCTACAGCCCAAGACTGCGCCTTGCGGATAGCGCCCTGCAGTTGACGTTCAGCAGCTGCAATGCCAATAGAGCTATAGTAAAGGCAGAAGTTGTAAGCATACAAAGACACTGAGACAGACGTTCCCACCGCCGCAGTGACCCCGTTAATTGCTATTAAAAACAGGCAGACACTTAAAACAGATCCCTGTGGCACCCCGTTCTCCTGAACTCGGGAGGAACTAAGAGAGGCCACGACTTGCACGCGTAAGGTACGATGCGACAGAAAATTGAGTATGAAAATCGGCAGCAGACCCCGAAGACCCCAATCATGAAGTGTAGACAGGATGTAATGGCGCCACGTCATACCATACGCCTTCCGCATGTCAAAGAAGACAGAGACTAGGTGCTGACGGCGGGCAAAGGCCGTACGGATGGCGGACTCCAGGCTCACCAGATTGTTGGCGGCAGAGCGGCCTTTTCGGAACCCACCCTGAAACGGAGCCAGGAGGCCCCGAGACTCAAGTACCCAACTCAATTGCTGGCTCACCATTCGTTCGAGAAGCTTGCAAAGAACGTTGGTGAGGCTAATGGGGTGGTAGCTGTCCACCTCCAAAGGGTTCTTGCCAGGTTTCAAAACAGGGATGAAAATGCTTTCCCGCCATTGCGACGGAAATTCACCCTCGACCCAAATATGGTTGTAAAGGGCGAGGAGGCGTCGCTTGCAGTCCACTGAAAGGTGTTTCAGCATCTGACAGTGGATTCAATCTGGCCCAGGAGCAGTATCAGGGCAAGCGGCTAAGGCACTGTGAAATTCCCACTCACTGAATGGAACATTGTAGGTTTCAGGATGGTGGGTGCGAAAAGAAAGGCTCCGAAGTTCCCTCTGCTCTTTAATGGAGCGAAAGGCCAGTGGGTAAATTGCAGAAGTGGAACTCAGAGCAAAATGATCTGCCAAGCATTTGGCGATGACGTCGGAGTCAGTACAAACTGCTCCATTCAGTGAGAGGGCAGGGACGCTGACGGGGGTCCGATAGCCGTAGAGGCGTCGAATCTTGGCCCAGACCTGCGATGGAGTGACATGGAGGCCAATGGTGGACACATACCGCTCTTAGCACTCCTGCTTGCGTTGGTGGATAAGGCAGCGGGATCACGCATGCAGCCGTTTGAAGGCGATGAGGTGTTCTATGGAGGGATGTCGCTTGTGACGCTGTAGTGCCCGCTGGCAATCTTTAATTGCTTCAGCGATTTCAGGCGACCACCAAGGCACAGTCCTCCGCCAAGGGGACCCAGAAGAATGGGGAATGGCAGATTCTGCGGCAGTAACGATGCCGGTGGTGACCGTGTGGACCACCACATCAATGGTGTCATTAGAGAGAGGTTCAATAGCAGCAATGGAGGAGAACAAGTCCCAGTCAGCCTTATTCATAGCCCATCTGCTAGGGCGCCCAGAAGAGTGACGCTGTGGCAGTGACAGAAAGATCGGAAAGTGGTCACTACCACACAGGTTGTGTTGCACACTCCATTGGACGGTAGGTAAGAGGCTAGGGCTGCAGATCGAAAGGATGATGGCGGAGTACGTGCCATGCGACACAATGAAGTGTGTGAAGGCACCATCATTTAAAATCGAAAGATCGAGCTGTGCCAATAAATGCTCAATGGTGGCGCCTCGACCTGTTGCCACTGACCCACCCCAACAGAGGGTTATGGGCGTTGAAGTCGCCCAGTAACAAGAAAGGTGGCGGCAATTGGACTATCAGCGCAGCCAGGACATGCTGCGTGACATCACCATCCGGTGGAAGGTAAGGACTAGACGGTAACAGCCTGTGGAGTCCACACCCGAACAGCGACAGCCTCTAAGGGTGTTGGTAGAGGGACAGACTCACTGTGAAGAGAGTTAAGGACATAGATGCAGACGCCACCAGACACCCTTTCATAAGCTGTCCGGTTCTTATAACAACCCTGATAGCCATGGAGGGCGGGGGTTCGCATTGCTGGGAACCAAGTTCCCTGAAGAGCAATGCAGAAGAAAGGGTGAAGGCTGATAAGTTGTCGGAGCTCAGCTAGATGGTGGAAGAAGCCGCTGCAGTTCTGCTGGAGGATGATATTGTCCATGGCTGAGAAAGGCGTGAAGGAACTGGGGAGGCAGATTACGCCACTGCATCACCTTCTGCCTCCGATTGAGCACCTGTGGAAGTGCTGTCCATTGCATCTGAGGGACCGGCGAGATCGAGGTCTTCAGCAGACACCAGAATCTCCATCTCATCCTCAGACGCAGAGCTTGTAGGAAGCGGTGGGATGGATGCCACCGCAGTCGTTAGTCATGGGAACTTTTTTCTTCTTCTGCTTCTCTCGCTGTGCCTTCGGTGGTTCAGGCTGGGAGGGCTACACTGGGTCAGTCTCAGGGACGGACGACGACTGTGAGGCCCAACGACCAGGGACTGGTGGGTGTTTCAGCCACCTCCGGGTGTGTGCTTTTCCGCTGGTCGGAACTTGCGAAGGGAGGTCCCCAAGGGACCCCTTCCTGGCGAGAGTAGCCGAAGAAGTCTTACTCTTCTCCGGCTGGGAAGGGGGAACTGATGTCCACGATGGTTGTGGGGGGGGGGGGGTGGTGTTGCTCCTGAAGGAGATGGAGCAGGAGCAACAGTGCCCCCCACAACCAAGGGGGCCGGTGGATTCTGACTGATCTTAGAACCAATGATACGTGACGATGGGAGAACCGTTGTTGCAGCAGCGGCGTAGGTCGACGTCATTGCCACAGGATGGAGCCTCTCATACTTCCGTTTAGCCTCGGTGTAGGTCAGGCGGTCCAGGGTCTTATATTCCATTATCTTTCGTTCTTTCTGGAATATCCTACAGTCCGGCGAGCAGGGGGAATGGTGTTCTCCACAGTTAACACAGATGGGAGGCAGAGCACATGGAGTATTGGGATGCAAATGACGTCCACAATCCCGACATGTGATGCTGGAAGTACATCGGGATGACATATGCCCAAACTTCCAGCATTTAAAACACACTTCCAGCATTTAAAACACCGCATCGGGGGAGGGATATATGGCTTCACATCACAGCGGTAAACCATCACCTTGGCCTTTTCGGGTAAAACATCACCTTCGAAGGCCAAGATGAAGGCTCCGGTGGCTACCTGATTATCCCTCGGACCCCGATGGACGCGCCGGACGAAGTGAACACCTCTTCGTTCTAGATTGGCGCGTAGTTCATCGTCGGACTGCAGAAGAAGATCCCTGTGGAATATAATACCCTGGACCATGTTTAAACTCTTATGGGGAGTGATGGTGACGAAAACATCCCCTAACTTGCCACAAGTGAGCAACCTCCGTGACTGGGCAGAGGATGCTGTTTTGATGAGAACCGACCCAGAGCGCATTTTGGACAAGCCCTCCACCTCCCCGAATTTGTCCTCTAAATGCCCCACAAAAAACTGGGGCTTGGTCGACATAAATGATTCCCCATCAACTCACGTACATACGAGGTACCGAGGTGAATAATCTCCACTGCCTTCTTTAGCTAGACGTTCCTCCCATGGAGTGGCCAGGGAGGGAAATGATCTCTGATCAAATTTCTTTCCATTGAGGTTAGACCTTGATCACTTAGAGACTGCTGGTGGAGGCCCACCAGTGAGAGATGATGTACCACGCTTCATTGCGGGTCATCCGCCCTGATGCCACCCACTCCGACCAGGGGCTCTCCCCACGGGCGCCACCCAGCCACAGCAAAGACCACCTGGCAGGATGGCCTTTGCTGGGAGTCCCGATGCCCCAGAGGGATAGGCATCTACTCCTCGGTATACATGGGGAGGTAGCAGCTCAGGCATCAGCAGTGCGATCCCTGTGTAGTCAGGGGGCTACCACCAAGAGGGTACATGACGACCCCACCACAACGGACTGGCTACCGTACTGGTTGTCGGGTGTCGAATATCCATCAATAAAGCGAGCAAAGATGGATGTGCACAGTGGAGGGAATGTAGGCTACCCAGAACACACTGCAGCCGATGTGGCCGGAAGCTCAGTGTAAATCCAACTCCATGACAGTAGCGAATATGCCAGATCTTAGGGCAAGATGGATAGAGAATGCACCACGTAAGGCGTCCTTCCCCAAATGGTATGCATTACTGGAAAATTTGGAAAGGCAGTGGTCATGCCCCTTAGGGGACCATCACATTAAAGGCCAAAACAGTTGAGACTCCTTTTAGTCACCTCTTACGACAGGTAGGAATACCGCGGGCCTATTCTTACCCCCGAACCCGCAGTGGGGAATGAGTAACAGACAGGCACAATGAAAGAACTGTTACACATACAAGATTACGATCAAAGCCTTCTTCAGAAAAGAAAACACACACACATTCACACAAGCAACACACCTCATGCACAAAATGACTACCTCTGGCCCCTCCAGCCAGAACACAAATGTTGAAGAGTTGAACAGAAACAGCAATCTGGAGTGAGGTTGGGAGGAGGGAGTGAGAGCAGGGTATGGATGGGGGGAGAAAAGTCAGTGTTGCCTGTGGAGCATGCAGGGGTTAGATGGTAACAAGACATTGGGAGGCTGTGGGGGTGAGGGGGGGGGGGGATGGGGAATGGAAAAGGAGAGTAACAGAGAAGGCGGTCGTGTGTGTGTGTGTGTGTGTGTGTGTGTGTGTGTGTGTGTGTGTGTGTGTAACTGTTGAGTGGAGGGTGTGGGGACAGTAGGTTATCATAGGTTGAGAAGGGGATTGTTTCGAGAGTGAATAATGTGTTGTAAGATAGCTCCCATCTCCTCAGTTCAGAAAAAAAGGTGGTTGAGGGAGGATACAGATGGTCCAAGAAGTGAAACAGCCATTGAAATCAAAGATATTATATTCAGCTGCATATTGTGCCACGGGATGGCCCACTTTGTTTTTGGCCAAAGTTCGGCAGTCACCATTCATCCTGGTGGACAGCTGATTGGCGTTCATACAAACATAAAACGCTGCACAATGATTGCAGCAGAGGTGGTATATGACATGGGCTCTGATAGGTTAGGATAAACCTGTGATAGGACTGGAACAGGAAGTGCTGGGTGGGTGGACTAGGTAGGTCTTGCACCTAGATTGGGATTTGGGTTGGCACGGCGGTGACTATGATGTGCAGGTCAGGTGGGTGATGGCAAACCAATTTAGAAGGGGTGGGAATGATCCTGGGTAGGATGTAGCTCAATTCAGGGCACCATGACAGATTATCAAACCTCTGTTGAAGGACGTGGTTCAGTTGTTTCAGTCTGGGGTGGTACTGGTTGACAAGGGATGTGCTCCTTCGTAGCTGGTTCTTGTGGGTGGTGGGAGGATTGAGGGTTGGGGTGGGGGAGAGATCTGTTTGTGGATTAGGGATGGGAAATAGGACACCTCTGTAAAGGCCTTTGGGAGACCTTCAGCATAACAAGTAAGGGAATTCTTGTCACTGCAGATATGCCATCCGCTGGTGGACAGGCTGTAGGGGAACAATTTTTTGTTGTGAAAGGAATGGAAGCTGTTGAAACGCAACAGTAGTTGGTGAGTTTAGTGTGGACAGAGATGTGGATGGAGCCACCAGGGAGGAGAAGGTCAGTGTCCAGGAAGGTGGCACACTGGATTGAGGAGGACCAGGCAAAGAAGATGGGAGAGGTATTGAGGCTGTGAAGGAATGAGGATAGGGCGTCTTTGCTGTGAGTCCAGATCATGCAGATATCATCAATGAATGTTAACCAGACCATGAGTGTGGAGTTTTGTGAGATTAGGAAGCCTTCCTCTGGATTGTGCATAAACAGATTGGCATAAGAAGGTGCCATGCAGGTTCCCATAGTTGTGCCATGGATTTGTTTGTATATCTTCCCTTCTTATGAGAGGTAGTAGTGTGTTGGGATTAAGTTTGTAATATGTATGAGGAATGAGGTCATGGGTTTACAATCTGACAGACATTGGGAGAGGTAGTGTTCAATAGCAGCAAGGCCATGGGCATGAAGGAGGTTAGTGTATAGGGAAGTGGCGTCAGAAGTGATGAATACGGATCCAAGAGGTAAAGGTGTGGGGATGGTGGAGACTCACTGAAGGAAGTGGTTGGTACCACTGATGTGGAAGGTTAGATTTCAGGCAATTGGCTGGAGGTGTTGGTCGATAAGGGCTGAAATTCTTCCAGTAGGAGCACAATAACCAGCTACAATCGGGTATCCAGAAGTGTTGGGTTTGTGGATTTTGGGGAGCATGTAGAACATGAGTGTGTGGGATGTCATAGGGGTGAAGAGGGAAATGGATTCAGGCAAGAGGGTTTGGGAGGGGCCTAAAGCTTTAAGCAGAGGTTGGAAGTTATGTTGGAGATCTGGGATGGGATCACTCTGGCAAAGTTTATAGGTGGAGAAGACTGAAATTGGCAGAGGCGTTCTGCCTGGTAGTCACTGCAATTCATAACGACAGTGGCGGAACCTTTGTCAAGTGGAATGACTATGTCAGGATCTGTTTTGAGGATATGGATTGCTGTCTTTTCTTTTGCTGAAAGGTTAGCACTATTACGAAAAGACCTTGGAAAGGATGGTGATGCCTAGTTGGAGAGTTGGAAGCAAGGAATTCCTGGAAGGTGACTGGGAAGTGATTAGATTGGAGTGGGGAGAGGAGGGGGGGGGGGGGGGGGGAGGACCACAGTTGGATGGTGGTATGAACTAGGGGTCAATGTTGGAATTAGGTTGGCTTTGGATGGAGCAATTGGTAGTGAAGAAGTGTTTCCATTCCAGGGATTGGGAGAAGTAGAGTAGGCCTTTGAGAGCAAAAACAATTGGCATCATAAGCACTCTTTTCATAAGCTTAGATCACCAATAAGTAAAAGAAGTTACAAGCAACTACATGTTATGCTCAGTTGCTGGAATGAACGAGAGCTAAAAACAAGGACTGCCCTTTGAAGAAAGATCCACAAAATTCACCATAGCGACAGGGAAGGTCCCTTAACCTGAGATTGAATGTCCTTCAAAATATTGCTATGATGGATAAAAAGTAAAACACAATTGATAGCCCAGGTGTCATTCACTAAAATGATTGACAACTCAGACAGCAAACATACACTGTAAGGCAAGTGGTTAAAGAAAAAAGGGCATTGGGTCAAGAAATGGCGAATCATCAAAGGTGATGACAATGAGCACAAAGTGGTAGGGGATCACTATGTAACAGATAATGATGGCTAAAATTACAGTGTCCTACACACAACCTAGCTACTAAAATAATCACCTCACGATGAGAGGGCAGAGAGGATGTTGGCCAAGTTGTTGAGAGAGGTTGAATTTCCCAGAGCTTGTTCCCATGAAGAGAAGATCAGTGGTGATGCCAAAGTGACACCATCCGCCAACAGACAGCAACAAGCAGATCATCCAAAGGAATGGAAGAGGTTGCAAGTCAATGTAGGACTGCAGCCTTGGCAGCAGCATCAGCAGCCTCATTTCCCATCAGACCAACGTGGCAAAGAACCCACCATCACCGTGGCTCCCTCAACAGCAAGGAAGCGAAAACTTTCTAGGACCCGTTGTGCTAAGGGATGGACTGTGTACAGCACACAGAGGCTCTGAAGGGCACTGAGAGAATTGGAGCACATGGCACAATTAAAAATCCTGTGTTGTTAGATGTACTGTGTGGCTTGATAGAAAGCAATGAGATCTACTGCAAAAATCAAGCAGCGTTCTGAAGCCAATACCAAAAATGGTCAGTGCCAATGACAAATGCACACCCGAGACCACAGTTGATCTTAGAGCCATTAGTGTACATGAAGGTGCTATTTCTGTAAAATTCTGGTTCTACAGTGCAGAATGTAGCAGATATTAAATTGATAAGAACAGATTTTTTAGACTTGAGGTAATACTCAGGCGTGGGAAGGAACATAGGATAGGTTACACTTCAGGGATAGATCAAACTGGAGTCATCAGGGAACCGCAGCACGCTTTTGGGTCAACCAGAGAGTCATTGCTCAGCAGATAATATCAGGCTGATGCTAGTGCCAGTGTAAGAATTGTTTTGGCAAGAAAATAGGAGACCTTGGTTTGATCTGGACTGCAGTGGCACAGTCTGACCAAGATAAAATGCTGATGTTAACCCTGGTGGAGGCCCAGCACAATGGCTGGCTGGGGAGAGAAATGTGATTGTGCATCATGGCAGGCGATCACTCCTTTAGGGTAGCCAGCATCTCACCACGAGAGGCAACACCAATATTTACAGTTGTAGTTTGCAAACTGGACACCTTGGCTATGAGCAGAGGGGAGGTGGTTGCACGCAACTTTCTTGCTAGCCAGTCCGCATTCCACACACAGCCATAAAGGTTTATGCAAAGGAGGCCAGAACTCGACAAACTGGTTTTGTATAGGACGGGCCACTGCAGCTGTCACCCTCTGAAAAAAGAAGAGTCTAAAAAATCATACATGGCATTTTAGTATTGGAGAGCAATGTATCTTATGAGCAATTAAGCTGATAAGAAAAGATACTACACTTTGATCTTGGCCAAAAGGACAAGAAGCAATTTTTGGATAGGGCTGACTCTTCTGTGGGCCTGAGAATTTCAGTGGAAAGATTAACAACAATGTTCTGCAATTGTTTTGGCTCTGGAATTGGTGGAGTGGTGGTAGGTAGTTTGGGATGATAAGGCAAGTTGCAAAAGTCAGCTAGGCAGGGTCTTGGTGCTATATGAAGTTGTTGAGGAGGAACACTATCAGTAGCATAAAGGTTTGATAGTGGTGTCCCAGGGTGGCAGCAGGACCTCAGAAGGATGAATAGCTTGGCGGTGCCTGGAATGCTCTTCCATATACTGGAGTGCTCACAGTAGGGACTGCCACAGTAGCAGTACCTTGACGACGGAGCAAATGATGTTCTTGGATGCCTCTGGCTGGAGATTTGTTTTTCCAGCACCAGGTTTGTGAGAGACAGGGACAGGGATAGGGACAGGTGAAATCTAAGAAGCTGAAGGTCATTGTGAAAGAAAGTGTTGGTTCCAGAGAAAAGAATTTTTATGATTAGGCTGTTGGGTAGGATTCCATGGTTTAGGCAGCATTTAAGGAAAGGGTGCGAGACTGTGTTTTAGCTAGGGAAAGGGACAATTTTCGAACTAGGGAAGAAAGATGGAACAGGGGTTTATCATGGCAGGGATGGCATTGGAGAAACTGGAAATGATGTAGGAAATGGGCAAATGAAAGGACAACATAGTTGTGATGGGAGCTGGATTGATATTCCCACCTGTACTTTCCACTGTTTGGTTATTTACTACCCATCATCCTGTAATGCTGGCAACTAACTTTTCATTTAACATTAAAGGAAATTTATAGTAAATTTGTTACTAAAACACATCATGGCATTGGTATTCCAAAGCAATTAAATACTATTAACTAATATTTGGTTAGCTATGAGTAACTGTAATTCCATGCATAATCTAACTTAAGCACACGAACTTTAACTTGATCTTATGACCAGTAGGCTTGACAATTTGTGTCATACACTTTATGAGAAATGCTGGTATGTTGTACATGCATTATTCTAGTACCTATTATTCTACATTTGATGTTCTCACAATTACATACCTTTCATCATACGACTATGCAGCTCAGGGGGCAGAAGACAGACTTTTATTGCATTTCAGTGCTCTTCCAGAGTAATATTCACTAAGTTTTATCACAATGATTTTCAATTACATGAATGATTTATGTTATTTAAAGGCAGTATTCCCACTGTATATGTCCCTTAGTTTTAAACTAAACATTAGTTGCCAACATTACATCATGATGGTTAACACACAATGTCAAAATTAGCATCATATTAATATTTTCTGCTTTGTTATACCAAGGGTCCAACAAGAAAATTCTAGTGATTTTAGAAACTTCTGTTTTATCATATGGCATCTTAAGGTGAATATTCAGCTAGTTTCACACTTTGACTATATAGCCTATAGGGTAAAACAGTTTTTTCATTACATTTAAGTATCCTTTCAGATTAATATTCACTTGTATCCAGTATTGACATTTGCTGTCAATGCCATTTACTACCGCTTGTAGAGAGTGGTTATACAGTCGTGCTGTAATTGGTTTTAATTTAACTATAAATTGGTTACCAGTAATATGTAATGACATTCACATTGCAAAGACAGAAAATATTATTGGCTTATATTTGGCCTGTACTATGCGTAATTTTCATTCCATTTATATTCTGACTTGAGCATAAGAAATTTAACCTGATCTTATGTCTGTAGGCTTGACATTTTGTAACATACACTTTATGGCAAATGCTCTTATGTTATATATGTATTGATGTCATTTTTGGAAAATATTTGCTATGCACATAGGTACATATTAAGATGGGAATGGAATTCCTGGAACTTATCATGTGATGTTATTTATAATTAATAATCAGTAATTTTTGTGTATTTATTGTGTCCCTCCCAAAGTTTTCCAGCAGTGGTGTCCCGCCATCTTTTCATTAGAGGGACATTAACTGTTTTTAACTCACTGCATTGTTCAACAAATCCTAGGACAACCTAAAATAATAACAACTCAATACTGTAATTTCTGTGTTATGCTATATCCAGTGGGTTTCTGAAAGATAAATTCTTAATTTAGGCTTATTTCCAGAGCTCAGAAACCATTTCCAGCTGTCATTCTATCATCCACATCATCTGCTTCAGGCTCTTAGATCTTGTCAGCATTTGACTGCAACAGTGTTTCTACCATTTGTTGGTGTGATTTCTAGGGAATTATCTGCTACAACTCATTCATTCACCTAATATGCATGTATATCTTCCCCCATGAACCATGGACCTTGCCGTTGGTGGGGAGGCTTGCGTGCCTCAGCGATACAGATGGCCGTACCGTAGGTGCAACCACAGCGGAGGGGTATCTGTTGAGAGGCCAGACAAACATGTGGTTCCTGAAGAGGGGCAGCAGCCTTTTCAGTAGTTGCAGGGGCAACAGTCTGGATGTTTGACTGATCTGGCCTTGTAACATTAACCAAAACGGCCTTGCTGTGCTGGTACTGCGAACGGCTGAAAGCAAGGGGAAACTACAGCCGTAATTTTTCCCGAGGACATGCAGCTTTACTGTATGATTAAATGATGATGGCGTCCTCTTGGGTAAAATATTCCGGAGGTAAAATAGTCCCCCATTCGGATCTCCGGGCGGGGACTACTCAAGAGGATGTCGTTATCAGGAGAAAGAAAACTGGCGTTCTACGGATCGGAGCGTGGAATGTCAGATCCCTTAATCGGGCAGGTAGGTTAGAAAATTTAAAAAGGGAAATGGATAGGCTAAAGTTAGATATAGTGGGAATTAGTGAAGTTCAGTGGCAGGAGGAACAAGACTTTTGGTCAGGTGATTACAGGGTTATAAATACAAAATCAAATAGGGGTAACGCAGGAGTAGGTTTAATAATGAATAAAAAAATAGGAGTGCGGGTTAGCTACTACAAACAGCATAGTGAACGCATTATTGTGGCCAAGATAGACACAAAGCCCATGCCTACTACAGTAGTACAAGTTTATATGCCAACTAGCTCTGCAGATGATGAAGAAATTGATGAAATGTATGACGAGATAAAAGAAATTATTCAGGTAGTGAAGGGAGACGAAAATTTAATAGTCATGGGTGACTGGAATTCGTCAGTAGGAAAAGGGAGAGAAGGAAACATAGTAGGTGAATATGGATTGGGGGGAAGAAATGAAAGAGGAAGCCGCCTTGTAGAATTTTGCACAGAGCATAACTTAATCATAGCTAACACTTGGTTCAAGAATCATAAAAGAAGGTTGTATACCTGGAAGAATCCTGGAGATACTAATAGGTATCAGATAGATTATATAATGGTAAGACAGAGATTTAGGAACCAGGTTTTAAATTGTAAGACATTTCCAGGGGCAGATGTGGATTCTGACCACAATCTATTGGTTATGAACTGCAGATTGAAACTGAAGAAACTGCAAAAAGGTGGGAATTTAAGGAGATGGGACCTAGATAAACTGAAAGAACCAGAGGTTGTAGAGAGTTTCAGGGAGGGCATAAGGGAACAATTGACAGGAATGGGGGAAAGAAATACAGTAGAAGAAGAATGGGTAGCTCTGAGGGATGAAGTAGTGAAGGCAGCAGAGGATCAAGTAGGTAAAAAGACGAGGGCTAATAGAAATCCTTGGGTAACAGAAGAAATATTGAATTTAATTGATGAAAGGAGGAAATATAAAATTGCAGTAAATGAAGCAGGGAAAAGGGAATACAAACGTCTCAAAAATGAGATCGACAGAAAGTGCAAAATGGCTAAGCAGGGATGGCTAGAGGACAAATGTAAGGATGTAGAGGCTTGTCTCACTAGGGGTAAGATAGATACTGCCTACAGGAAAATTAAAGAGACCTTTGGAGAGAAGAGAACCACTTGTATGAATATCAAGAGCTCAGATGGCAACCCAGTTCTAAGCAAAGAAGGCAAGGCAGAAAGGTGGAAGGAGTATATAGAGGGTTTATACAAGGGCGATGTACTTGAGGACAGTATTATGGAAATGGAAGAGGATGTAGATGAAGATGAAATGGGAGATAAGATACTGCGTGAAGAGTTTGACAGAGCACTGAAAGACCTGAGTCGAAACAAGGCCCCGGGAGTAGACAACATTCCATTAGAACTACTGATGGCCTTGGGAGAGCCAGTCATGACAAAACTCTACCATCTGGTGAGCAAGATGTATGAGACAGGCGAAATACCCACAGACTTCAAGAAGAATATAATAATTCCAATCCCAAAGAAAGCAGGTGTTGACAGATGTGAAAATTACCGAACTATCAGTTTAATAAGTCACAGCTGCAAAATACTAACGCGAATTCTTTACAGACGAATGGAAAAACTGGTAGAAGCGGACCTCGGGGAAGATCAGTTTGGATTCCGTAGAAATGTTGGAACACGTGAGGCAATACTAACCTTACGACTTATCTTAGAAGAAAGATTAAGAAAAGGCAAACCTACGTTTCTAGCATTTGTAGACTTAGAGAAAGCTTTTGACAACGTTAACTGGAATACTCTCTTTCAAATTCTGAAGGTGGCAGGGGTAAAATACAGGGAGCGAAAGGATATTTACAATTTGTACAGAAACCAGATGGCAGTTATAAGAGTCGAGGGGCATGAAAGGGAAGCAGTGGTTGGGAAAGGAGTGAGACAGGGTTGTAGCCTCTCCCCGATGTTATTCAATCTGTATATTGAGCAAGCAGTAAAGGAAACAAAAGAAAAATTCGGAGTAGGTATTAAAATTCATGGAGAAGAAGTAAAAACTTTGAGGTTCGCCGATGACATTGTAATTCTGTCAGAGACAACAAAGGACTTGGAAGAGCAGTTAAACGGAATGGACAGTGTCTTGAAAGGAGGATATAAGATGAACATCAACAAAAGCAAAACGAGGATAATGGAATGTAGTCGAATTAAATCGGGTGATGCTGAGGGGATTAGATTAGGAAATGAGACACTTAAAGTAGTAAAGGAGTTTTGCTATTTAGGGAGTAAAATAACTGATGATGGTCGAAGTAGAGAGGATATAAAATGTAGACTGGCAATGGCAAGGAAATCGTTTCTGAAGAAGAGAAATTTGTTAACATCGAGTATAGATTTAAGTGTCAGGAAGTCGTTTCTGAAAGTATTTGTATGGAGTGTAGCCATGTATGGAAGTGAAACATGGACGATAACCAGTTTGGACAAGAAGAGAATAGAAGCTTTCGAAATGTGGTGCTACAGAAGAATGCTGAAGATAAGGTGGGTAGATCACATAACTAATGAGGAGGTATTGAATAGGATTGGGGAGAAGAGAAGTTTGTGGCACAACTTGACTAGAAGAAGGGATCGGTTGGTAGGACATGTTTTGAGGCATCAAGGGATCACAAATTTAGCATTGGAGGGCAGCGTGGAGGGTAAAAATCGTAGAGGGAGACCAAGAGATCAATACACTAAGCAGATTCAGAAGGATGTAGGTTGCAGTAGGTACTGGGAGATGAAGAAGCTTGCACAGGATAGAGTAGCATGGAGAGCTGCATCAAACCAGTCTCAGGACTGAAGACCACAACAACAACACATCTTCACATCTGGGAATTCTTCACACCATTTCTCTTGAGTTTTCAAAATTTTCTGAGCCACCTTCTTCAAGCTCATCATACAGTTTTCTCCAGCACCTTTGAAGAGTTTCTGCTTTCAGATTATTTGAAGCTAGCACACACCAATACATTTTGTACTTCATATTTGCCGCCTTCAGGACCTATCCAAGTTTTTGTTTTGTATGCACTATCTTGCACTATTATTCTCAAAAACAGTCTATGATAATGCCATTTAAATGCCACTGTTAAGCTGAATCAGATTCAAATACAACAGCAGGGTTGTCAACAAAGCACAAGACTTAGCACTGCATTTATTATAAACACCAATGTATGTATAGAATAGAACTGACATACTGAGCAGGGAGTGCTGCCATTTATACAAATCTCATATATTCCAGAAAATGCAAACATTACGAAGATAAATTTTGAGAACGGTCCAAAAATGATAAATACAAAATAAAAAATAATTGCTGGTGATGGAGTTGGAACTGGCAACCCACAGCTTGAAAGTCAGCAACACTAACCAGTACATCAATTGTACGCATCATCTCCCTATCCTGGAGAACAGTGAACAGCTGTTTCGGAAGTACTTACTGGAGCCGACTACAGCAACCCACAGACACCAGTCAGCAATGCTAACGCCTATGCCACACTGCACGCAGCATAGCTCACAACAATATAGCCCCTTTGTAATTGGCAAGGATGTGTACGTACATTGCTTATTAATAAGATTGTTTTTTTTAGGCAGGCCTTGATCAGTAAAAACTTTTCAACTTTCAGTAAAAACTGTTCACTCAACCTTTCAGCAAAGAGTTCACAAGCCATCCAAGAACTTTTCTTGACTCTGTAAAACACTGGTAACACATTTTGGACAATATCCATAAAGGCTCAAGGTTTTTCTTGACTTCGCAGTACTCCCTGGGGGCAGTCTATGTACGCCAGAAGCAACTGATTCCAAAACAACAGTTAGTTATTCTTTTTATCATTTTGTTCCCTGGGGTAGACATTTCTTTTGAGGAAGTTAAGGAGTTTGCAGGCAACATCTTGAAATTAACACCGTTTCACCAGTACTGTAAATTTGGTCCTTAGTGAGCCTGCAGTGTAATCTTCAAACTCTGTTTTGAAAACATCACCTGTATGTAAGTCTGTGGACAATTGTTCTTCATATACACCTAATTGCCAAATGCCATATCTGTTTGTAAACCTGTTTAAGAACCCACATCTAAGAAAAAAATCTTCTCCTTCCTCATTTAACACCTCAGCCAAAATTTTTGCTTTTTCTTTCAGCATCAAGTAAGTCAAAGACACGCCTTTTTCTGAAGATAAAGAACTTTACCATCTATCTAAAAGTGTGATGTTTTTGGTGTTATTCTAAGACGATTTTTCACAATTTGTTCTAGAAATTTAAATTTATGTTTCACCATTCTGAAATGGTGGAAACATCAACTCCACAATCGAAAACTATGGCTGATACAAAAAATCTACGGCTAGATTTGCATTAAGCTCATAAAAATCTATGAAGATCAGCTATCAAAGTAAAAAAAAGTTTTTCAAAAAAAATTTTTTGTTGGCCTGTGTAATCAGTCTGAAACCTTCAAGTGTCACCAGGTCTTTTCACATACACAACCTTCTTACATGTTTCTTAAACCAAGCATTAGCAATGATTAAATTATTCTCTGTGTAATATTTTACGAAGCATGTTCCTCTTTCATTCATTTCCCCTAGTCCATAGTCTTCTACTATTTCTCCTTCTCTTCATTTTCTGGTTATAAAATTTGTCACCTATCACAAATTTTCCTCTCCTTTAATTATCTGAATTATTTCTTTTATCTCATGATACATTCTTTCAATCTCTACATCATCTGCAGAGCTAAATGACACATAAACTTCTACTATGGTGGTGGGTGTTGGCTTTGTATCTACCTTGGCTGTGATAATGCCTTTGTTATGTTGTTCATAGTAGTGTACTGATTGCACACTTTTACTTAGTTCCTGAGCACAGGGTGCTGGGAGTGGAAGCTTGCAACTGGCTCATAGCATACTGGCTGCTGAGATGAGCCCTGCCTACTCCTCCAAGAGCAGTCAGCTTACAGTTTATAAAAGGAATGATCATGCAATAGGTTAATGTGTCACAGAACTGACATTAAAGTTGATGGCGAGTCACTAGCAGAATCAACTTGGCCTTTTCGCTCACTTTTGTAAATAGTATTAATAGTCACAACACATAACACTACACATGGATCAACGCTATATTCACAATGGCTGGTTATGGCACATAATTCTGTTATGTAGCTAATGTTGTCAGTGATTGTAAACATTCCAGCATGGCATGAAGTGAGCCAACTTCCACAAATCAGAGGGGCCAAGTAAAAGTGGGTGACCAGTACACAGCTGTATTTTCTTATTCATTATTAGACCTATTCCTGAATTACCCTTATTTGATTTTGTATACAGGATGGAGAAAAATTGTGTCACAAAATTTTAACCCTGGATAGATGATGCCAGTAGGAACCAAAATTACTAACATTGTGTAGGTCGACAATGAACAGTTTTTAAACTATGGAAACTTGGCACCCCATGCTCCAATTGGCCATAGGATTGCCCTGTTGCCATTCATTGGTTGACAGGCAGCACTATGGTTGTTGGTTCACACATACAAACGCCCCTCCCCCATCACTGCCCAAACGTGATATCCACACGTGTCAAATAGATCTTGCTGTTTGTTTCCACCTCATGTCAGACGCATTCACACATAAGCTTAGCTTCAGAGCACATACACTTCACCTGCGATTTAGTCATACAGTAAGCATGGCGGCACAGTATTCATTTGAAGACTAATGAGATATGGGTTTTTTTTTTATGGACTAGCTGCCAGTAATGCTCATGAAGCTTGAAGGTTGTATGAGGAATGGTACCCAGCAAGATGCCACCCACACCCGCAAACATTTACAGCAATTCACCGGTGACTTGGCGAAACAGGCTCATTAGCAGGATATCGTGGTGATGCTGGAAGACCTCGAACACGACGGGATGCTACGTTTGAAGAGACTGTTCTCGAGTGCTTCGAGGATGCACCTACGACAAGTACTCGAGCAGTTGGACATGACAGGGGGTCACTCACTGGTTACTCTGGGAGGTTTCGAGGGATGTTGCCCAGCATCCATTTAGTTTCCACCCTGCCCAAGACCTAAATCCTGTGGCAAACTATAAACATAGGCTAGGGTTTTGCTGGTGGTTTCTGCAGCGTGTTGCACGAGATCTCGACTTCTCCGCTATTGTGCTGTTTATCAACGGGTGCACCTTCCATCGGAATGGCCTTTACAATACTCAAAATGTTCATTAGTGGGCAAGACGAAATCATCACATCATGTATGTCCACAGACACCAGGAACAATTTTCGCTCAACATTTGGGCAGGCATTGTGGGTGACCATCTGATTGGGCCGGTTTGCTTACCTCCTTGACTTACGGGGGCAAATTACCTTCACTTTTTGTAAGGAACTCTACCTGGCCTGCTGGAAGATGTTCCCCTGGACATACGGCTACGCTTGTGGTTGCTGCATGATGGGGCACCTACACATAACAGTCATGCTGTGTGCGGATATTTAAATGAACTCTTCAGGAAGTCGTTTCTGAAAGTATTTGTGTGGAGTGTAGCCATGTATGGAAGTGAAACATGGACGATAAATAGTTTGGACAAGAAGAGAATAGAAGCTTTCGAAATGTGGTGCTACAGGAGAATGCTGAAGATTAGATGGGTAGATCACATAACTAATGATGAAGTATTGAATAGAATTGGGGAGAAGAGGAGTATGTGGCACAACTTGACAAAAAGGAGGGACCGGTTAGTAGGACTTGTTCTGAGGCATCAAGGGATCACAAATTTAGCATTGGAGGGCAGGGTGGAGGGTAAAAATCGGAGAGGGAGACCAAGAGATGAATACACTAAGCAGATTCAGAAGGATGTAGGTTGCAGTAAGTACTGGGAGATGAAGAAGCTTGCACAGGATAGGGTAGCATGGAGAGCTGCATCAAACCAGTCTCAGGACTGAAGACCACAACAACAACAACTTCAATGGTCGGGTAATTGGCAGAGGTCCTCATAGGACATGGCCCCCGTGATCAACAGACCTCACACAACCAGACTTTTTCCTGAAGGGATTCTTCAAGGTTCTTGTTCACCCACCTGGATGCGAACCACCTAGAAACGAAGAGGAATTAATGGATTGCATACAACATGCCACCAATCTCATCAGGGCAATGCCAGAAATCTTTGAAAGAGTTCAGCAAAACCACGTTCGTCATTACCAAGCTTGTGTTGAATCAGAGGGTTGCCAGTTCAAGCACCTACTTTATGTAACCAGTGTCCTAGCTACAGAAAAGGCCCTTTTCAGGGCCATTACAATTTGTAAAATACTTTCTGTATGCGAACTAACAGCCATTGATGGGTTTGTCCCAGCTATGTCTTATCATGAAGCTACAATGGATGTGTTGTGACCCCAGTGGATTCGCCTCCCAGACCCCAGATTCGAAGGCTGGCATGCTACCACTGAGTGTACGGGCCACCTTGGATACATCGCGATCTGCAGCAGGCAAAGCATTTGCAGTCATGCATTGTCCAGAGCATCTGGCAACATGGCAATTCCGCAGCCAATCAGAATGTGTGGCACCAAATTTCCATAGTTTCAAAACTGTGCGTTGTCGATGTGCACAATAACAGTAATTTTGGTTCCTACTGGCGTCAGCTATCCAGGCTTAAAATTTTGTGACACAATTTTTTTCCACCCTGTATATAACTCTGTACTCACCTGAAATCTCTTCTTCAACTGCAGAGATAGTCGGCACGTAAACTTTTACTACTGTGGTGGGTGTTGGTATCTTGTCAATTTTGGCTATGGTAATGCATTCACTGTGCTGTTTATAGTACCTTACCTGCACTGCTGTTTTCTTAGTCACTATTAGCTCCATTCCTGAATTACCCATTTGGAAAAGGCAGAGAAGGAAAAATAGTAGGCGAATACAGACTGAGGGAAAGGAATGAAACAGGAAGCTGCCTGGAATAATTTTGCACAGGGCATAATTTAATCATCACTAATACTTGCTTTAAGAATCATGAAAGAAGGTTGTATACAAGGAAGAGGCCTAAAGACACTTGAAGGTTTCAGACTGATTATATAATAGTAAGACATTGATTTTGGAACCAGATTTTAAACTGTAAGACGTTTCCAGGAGAATATGTGTACCCCGATATAATTTATTGATTATGAATTGTACATTAAAACTAAAGAAATTACAAAAAGGTAAGAGATTAAGGAGTTGAAAGAACCAGAGGTTGTTCAGAGTTTCAGAGGGAGCTTTTGGCAAAGACTGACTGAAACAGGGCATAGGAATACAGTAAAAACAAATGGGTAGCTTTGAGAGATGAAATAGTGAAGGCAGCAGTTGATCAAATAGGTAGAAAAAAGACCTAGTAGAAATCCGTGGATATCACAAGAGATACTGAATTTAATTGATGAAAGCAAAAAAAGTGCAGCAAATGAAACAGGCAAAAAGCAACACAAACATCTAAAAAATGAGACAGAGGCAGTGCAGAATGGCTAAGCAGGAATGGCTATATTAAAAATGCAAGACTATAGAAGCATGTATAACTAGGGAAAAGATAAATACTGCCTGTAGGAAATTTAAAGAGACGTTTGGAGAAAAGAGAAGCAGCTGTATGAACATCATGATCTCAGGTGGAAAACCGCTACTAAACGAAGAAGAGAATGCAAAAAGGTTGGTTGGTTGGTTGTTTGGGGGAAGAGACCAAACAGCGAGGTTATCGGTCTCATAGGGTTAGGGAAGGATGGGGAAGGAAGTCGGCCGTGCCCTTTCAAAGGAACCATCCCAGCATTTGCCTGGAGCGATTTAGGGAAATCACGGAAAACCTAAATCAGGATGGCCGGACGCGGGATTGAACCGTCGTCCTTCCGAATGCGAGTCCAGTGTGCTAACCACTGCGCCACCTTGCTCGGTATGCAAAAAGGTAGGAGGAGTATACACAAGGGCTATACAAGGCTGATGAACTTAAAGGCAATATTATAGGAAGCGAATAACATGTAGATGAAGATGAGATGGGAGATTCATATTGCTAGGTACATTTGACAGAGCACTGAAAGACCTAACTTGAAACAAGAGCCCTGGAGTACATGATATTCCCTCTGAACTACTGACATCCCTGAGAGAGCCAGCCATAACAAAACAATTCAATCTGGTATGCAATATCTACGAGACTGAAGGAATGCCCTCAGAAGGGAGAACCAATAGAGGTACTCAAGGTACCCTCCACCACACACCGTCAGGTGGCTTGCGGAGTATGGATATACACTCCTGGAAATTGAAATAAGAACACCGTGAATTCATTGTCCCAGGAAGGGGAAACTTTATTGACACATTCCTGGGGTCAGATACATCACATGATCACACTGACAGAACCACAGGCACATAGACACAGGCAACAGAGCATGCACAATGTCGGCACTAGTACAGTGTATATCCACCTTTCGCAGCAATGCAGGCTGCTATTCTCCCATGGAGACGATCGTACAGATGCTGGATGTAGTCCTGTGGAACGGCTTGCCATGCCATTTCCACCTGGCGCCTCAGTTGGACCAGGGTTCGTGCTGGACGTGCAGACCGCGTGAGACGACGCTTCATCCAGTCCCAAACATGCTCAATGGGGGACAGATCCAGAGATCTTGCTGGCCAGGGTAGTTGACTTACACCTTCTAGAGCACGTTGGGTGGCACGGGATACATGCGGACGTGCATTGTCCTGTTGGAACAGCAAGTTCCCTTGCCGGTCTACGAATGGTAGAACGATGGGTTCGATGACGGTTTTGATGTACCGTGCACTATTCAGTGTCCCCTCGACGATCACCAGTGGTGTACGGCCAGTGTAGGAGATCGCTCCCTACACCATGATGCCGGGTGTTGGCCCTGTGTGCCTCGGTCGTATGCAGTCCTGATTGTGGCGCTCACCTGCACGGCGCCAAACACGCATACGACCATCACTGGCACCAAGGCAGAAGCGACTCTCATCGCTGAAGACGACACGTCTCCATTCGTCCCTCCATTCACGCCTGTCGCGACACCACTGGAGGCGGGCTGCACGATGTTGGGGCGTGAGCGGAAGACGGCCTAACGGTGTGCGGGACCGTAGCCCAGCTTCATGGAGACGGTTGCGAATGGTCCTCGCCGATACCCCAGGAGCAACAGTGTCCCTAATTTGCTGGGAAGTGGCGGTGCGGTCCCCTACGGCACTGTGTAGGATCCTACGGTCTTGGCGTGCATCCGTGCGTCGCTGCGGTCCGGTCCCAGGTCGACGGGCACGTGCACCTTCCGCCGACCACTGGCGACAACATCGATGTACTGTGGAGACCTCACGCCCCACGTGTTGAGCAATTCGGCGGTACGTCCACCCGGCCTCCCGCATGCCCACTATACGCCCTCGCTCAAAGTCCGTCAACTGCACATACGGTTCACGTCCACGCTGTCGCGGCATGCTACCAGTGTTAAAGACTGCGATGGAGCTCCGTATGCCACGGCAAACTGGCTGACACTGACGGCGGCGGTGCACAAATGCTGCGCAGCTAGCGCCATTCGACGGCCAACACCGCGGTTCCTGGTGTGTCAGCTGTGCCGTGCGTGTGATCATTGCTTGTACAGCCCTCTCGCAGTGTCCGGAGCAAGTATGGTGGCTCTGAGACACCGGTGTCAACGTGTTCTTTTTTCCATTTCCAGGAGTGTAGATGTAGATGTAGACTTGAAGAAGAATGTAATAATTTCAATTCCAATGGAAGTAGGTGCCGACAGGTGTGAATATACCCTAAATATCAATTTAATAACACACATCTACAAAATACTAATGTGAATTATTTACAGAAGAATGGAAAAACTGGTAGAAGGTGACACCAAGGAAGATCAGTTTGGATTTCACACAAATGTAGGAACACACAAGGCAATACTGACCCTACAACTTTTCTTAGAAGATAGGTTAAGGAAAGGCAAACCTACATTTATATACTTTTTGTAGATTTGGAGAAAGCTTTTGACAATGTTGACTGGAATACACTCTTTGAAAATCTGGAGGAAGCAGGGGTAAAAAATAGGGAGCAAAAGGTTACATACAACTTGTACAAAAACCAGATGGCAGTTATATGAATCCAGAGGCATAAAAGGGAAGCAGTGGTTGAGAAGGGAATGCGACATGGTGTTCAATCTGTAGATAGAGAAAGTAGTAAAGGAAACCAAAGAAAAATTTGGAGTAGAAATTAAAGTTCAGGGAGAAGAAATAAAAATTTTGAGGTATGCCAGTGACATTTTAATTCTTTCAGAGACAGCAAATGACTTGGAAGATCAGGTAAATGGAATGGACAGCGTCTTGAAAGCAGGATATAGCCTAAGACTAACATCAACAAAAGCAAAACAAGGGTAAGGCTAAATTACATTACGAAACAAGACACTAGAGTAGTAGATGAGTTTTGTTATTTGGCTGGCAAAGTAACTGATTACAGCCAAAGTGAAGAAGATAAAATGTAGACTGACAATGGGTGGAAAAGCATTTCCAAAGAAGAGAAATTTGTTAACATCAAAGGTATACATTTAAGTGTTCGGAAGTTATATCTGAAGGTACCTGTATGAAGTGTAGCCTTGTATGGAAGTGAAATGTCGACTCTAAATAGTCCAGCCATGAAGAAAACAGAATCTTTGGAAATGAGGTATTACAGAAGAATGCTGAAGATTCAGTGGGTAGATTACGTAACTAATGATGTGGTACTGAATGGAATTGGGGCTAAACAAAACTTGTTGCACAACTTGACTAAAAGAAGAGATCATTTCATAAGACTTATGACTTGTCATGGAATTACCAATTCAGTATTGGAGGGAAGTGTTGGGGGCAGGGGGGTTAAAAATCTTAGGAGGAGAGCAAGAGATGAATACACTAAGATTCAGAAGGCTGTACGTTGCAACAGTTATTCAGAGGTGAAAAGGGTTGCAAAGGATGGAGTAGCATGGAAAGCGGCAGTCTTCAGACTGAAGACGATGATGACAACTGATCTGATTGGAAGCTCTGCTCTTCCGCTACTGCAGTTCACTAATTCCCACTATATTCATTCCATCCATTTCCCTTTTTAAATTTTCCAACCTCTCTCCCTGATTAAGCAGTGTAACATTCCACACTCTGAACCATCCATGCCATTTTGTTTTTCTTGATGATGATATTCTGAGTCCCATGCCCATGTCCATGCTCATATAAGGAAACGAATATTACAATAATGTAAGCAACATATTGGCCGGCCGGGGTGGCCAAGCGGTTAAAGGCGCTACAGTCTGGAACCGCACGACCGCTACGGTCGCAGGTTTGAATCCTGCCTCGGGCATTGATGTGTGTGATGTCCTTAGGTTAGTTAGGTTTAAGTAGTTCTAAGTTCTAGGGGACTGATGACCTTAGAAGTTAAGTCCCATAGTGCTCAGAGCCATAAGCAACATATTATTGAATTAAACAATGGAAACTCCAGGGTGGAATATCAAAAATTTAAGGAAAAGGTAGATGGCTGTTTACCATAAAGATGACATGTTAAGTTGCAGACATGCACCATTAAGAGAGACATACACATTAGCTTTCAGTCGTCCCCCCCCCCCCCCCCCACACACACACACACACACACAAGATCAGACCAGAATGCATTCCTTTTTTTCTTGATACAATAATTTACCAACAGCCATATGTATTGTAGAAATTTATTTTATGAACTTCTTATATGCTACCAGTTTCGCATTACATTCAGTGTATAGCGATTTTACAACTATGATGTGTGCGGCCTGAAGATGGCATCAATGTAATGCCGAAACTGGTAGCATGTAAGAAGTTCATAAAATAAATTTCTACAATACATACAGCTGTTGGTAAATTCTTGCATCAAGAAATACATGACAACCATTGTCCCACAGTCCATAATGAATCAACAAAGATTAAAAAGAATGCATTCTGGTCCAAGCTGCCACAGGAGACAGATGTGTGTGTGAGGTGTGCTTGCTTGTACTTTTGTGTGTGTGTGTGTGTGTGTGTGTGTGTGTGTGTGTGTGTGTGTGTGTGCGGGTGCGCGCGTTTTCCTCTTATTTTTAAGGTAAGCTACAACAATGAAGGAAATTCCTGGATGGATCTAGGTGTACAATAAGCAAAAAGCAACCATTCACCTACAGTGAATCAGTTTGTGTAGACAGCACCACTTAACAGGAAACAGCATTCACAGTAGGTTTTGAGCACTAGCTCTTTTTCTGGCAGTAGTACACATGTAACCACAGTAACACTTCAATGCACAATCCTGTGACCCCGGTGAGACTGATTACTGATACTCCTCTTTGAAAGCAGTTTCCTCAGCTGATGGATGTGGGGAGGGGATATGGAAGGTGGCAATGAGAGGGTAGCCAGAAAGAGGCACACATTTGGACAGATGACTCTGCAGCCATAAAACAGGACAAAAGGAGTACAGAGGGTAGAGCACAAAGACATAGCAGAAGAGGAAGTTAAAGGAAGTGGTTGGGGGGAGGGAAAAAAGAGAGGAGGAAGTTGCAGATGAAGAGGGAGCGAGGGAGTGGAGAGTGAAGGAAGTGAGGCAGAAAAGGGTGAAGGGAGAGGGGAGAGGGAGGGGAGAGGGGTGGATAGGGGGGAGAGGGGGGGGGGGAGAGAGAGAGATGTGCCCACATTTGAGGGGGAGGGGAGGACAAGAGGGGCGAGAGAAGGCAGTGCACGATCTGGATGGGAAAAGAGAGGTGTGGACAGAAGAGAGAAGGAAAGCAGTAAGGTGACACAGCAGGGACAGATTATTATAGGTTTAGGCCAGGGGACTGTGAGAATGCACGCATGCTGCAGACATAATTCCCACCTGCATAGTTCAGAGATAGTTATGCTGGAAGGGAAAATCCAAATAGCCTGTGTAATGAAGCACCTATTGAAGTCATTTGTGAGTAGTGTGTAGCATGTTCAGTAACTGGATGGTTAACTCTGCAGTTTGCCACAGTTTAGCGTAGAGTGTTTAGGTGCATACACAGTTGGTTACTTACCACATCCACACAGAATGCCGAACAATATTTGCAGCATAGCTGATCTTAACAAGGCTGCTTTCATACATGGTCCTGCCTTTGCTTGGACAGGAACTGCCTGTGACTGGACTGTGGTAGGAGATAGTATGTAGGTTGGCATGAGAGAGAGCTTTTGCACGTGGGTCAACCAGAGCGGAGTGACCCATGGGGTTCATGATGATTGTCATACCTCTTTCAATCATACTCCCAATTCTGCAAACTGTGGGTCATTTCCTGGTGATCTTCACAGGTGCAAGATGTGTTCCATACACCCACCCACCACCTCCTACCACAGTCCAGTCACAAACATTTCCTATTCAATCAAACACAGGGCCATGTGTGAAAGAAGCCATGTTATCTATCAGCTATGATACAATTACTGTACAGAATTCTATGGGTGCATGACAAGTAACCAATTGAGTACTTGCATTAATGGCTACTGCCAAACTGTGACAAACAGAAAACTGTACCAACCAGCTGCCAAGCATCCTGTGCACCACTACACAAATGATTTCAACCGCTGCTTTACTGTACATGCCATTTGGATATTCCCTTCCAACACTACTTTCTCTGAACTACCCAGGTGGAAAAGTCCCTCCACCATACCCTGTGCTCTCATAATGCCTAAACCTCTGCTAACCTGTTCCCACTACCTCACCTTATTTTTTCCCTTCTCTGTTCTGTCCACACCACTCCTTTCCCGTCCAGATTGTACACTGCTCCCCTCCCCCCCTCCAAATGTAGGCACTCTGTCTCTATCTCCCCAATCGCTACCCCCCCCCCCCTTTTCTACAAATCTCCTTTCTCTCTCCACTCCCTAGCTGCTTCTTCCTGTCCACCTCTTCACAACTTTCAGTAATCGAGTATATTGTCTCATTATGGCTACAGGAGTGCATATTTGAGTGTATGTGTGACCTTTTGCTAAGAAAAAATGTAGTGTTCGAAAAGGTAGGGGGCAAAGGCAGAGGGAGTAACAATGGACAACAGGTAACGCACCATTGTTTCTGATGATGAGCTCTGCACTCTAGCCCCAAAGGTTCATTATGTGCTCACCAGCTGTCATGTCGTCTTCTGCCACTGGGGTCATTGCTAAAGCAGAATGTATTCTGAAGAGCAAAAAGAATTCTGTAAATGTATGACGTGCCTAAATATTGGGTGCACTCACCAGATGAGAATGATGTATTGGTCAAATTCCAATCACTATATTATTACTGGAAGTTAAATTGAAGGGAAAAATAATATTTATCCAAAAGGCAAGAGTTATTGCTACTTATAGTACATACAAGTTTTTTTTTTTTTTTTGGGGGGGGGGTGTTGGCAGCCTATGGGACCATCTTCCTGTGGTCACATCCTGCTTTCAGAGTCACATTTACATTACACACAGTACCATAAGTTGCCCTCACAAAGTCATACACGCGAACTATCCATTATTTATTAATTGAATGCATCTCCATGATGATAAAAAGGTATAATCTACCAAAACAGACAGTGGGAAGAATAATTAATGTGACTTGTTACACTAACTTGTATTTTCAGTTGATAAATGAATAACTACAAAAACGAGTATGGAGAAGCAAAGATAATGTTTCTACCGAGGCAACTTAATGTAAGCGACTTCAAATGGTACTACATAAAGTAACAGACACTTCTGTATTATCAGCACAATGTGAAGAATAAAAAATTCACCAATACAATTATCATTATGAAAGATGAAAATCAGTAAATTACAATGCATGAGTGACATTATATTTAGCAAAACTGGACACACATCTAAAGTTTTTGAGTCACTGGGGAAGATAATGGTAAGGTAATGAGTTGGCACAAACAGCAAAATAAATGACAGTGTAAACAAAAATTGAAATCTCATTACTATTATCAAAAGGTTAAGGACTTGATAATCTTTCCAAAGAAATGGTATTTCAAATTGAATACCCAAAGAAAAGGACGCATTATCAACTGACACAAAAAAAAAAAAAAAATTACAAGGCAAGATGAATTCAAGCACTCCATAAAAGAAGAATAGAATTTCATATTTTATGTTGCAATAAACTACCAAAGCTGATAGCTATTATTGTTTATAATATGTGGATTGTGCTGCTAGCTATTATTGTTTATAATATGTGAATTGTGTCGCTTTGTGTAAATAGACCAAGCAAATAAATATACAGGTTTCCTCATATAATAAACAAACTGTTAATTGTAACTGGGTACAGCCTTCACTTGCACATGTAAGAATTTCACAATATGAGCTTAAATAGGCTATGAAGTATCTAACACCAACCTGAGGTATGTTTCCTTTTTACTTTAAAAACATAACATTAAGTTTTTCTATATAATCAGACAGATATGCAGTGTAAGTATCAAACATGTCAAACATCTTCAGAAGGCCACACTCAGAAGCATTTTCATACAGATGCACAATATTATAAAAGTAGTATGATATAGCAAAAAGCTAGAAGCCAGGACAGAAACAACAATGTGAATTTTTAATAACTGTAACTCCATCCTATGTCTGGAGTGCGGGACTTCAGCTGGTTGATCTCCAATAATAAAATACCAACAGACATTATTTTGGTTTTATTTGTTAGGCAACCAGTTTCAACATTACATTATGTCATCTTCAGGCCTGCATATATCGAGTAACCGTCGTGTTAGAAACCAATGCAGCACTGTCAACTGGTAATGTGAAGATTTTTTTCCCATGTGGATGTGCACTCCTTGGACAGCCATCAGCAACACAGCTTTCTGAGGAGCACATATGCCCGTGGGAAAAAAACTGGTTGCTTAACAAATAAAACCAAAATAATGGCTGTTGGTATTTTATTATTGGGAGTGTGAATTTTTTGTGATATGCTACTAATAGATCAAAATAAACTAGATTTGCAATTTCAGATTATTGGTATTGTGACATAATGTTAAAACACTCCTTCTGAGGAACAGTGTCATTAAAGACATTTTCTGCTGATATCAGTCCAAATTTAATGGTAGTTTATTTGTGAAAGCAATTCTCAATGATGTGGATAACTTTTGTCTTGAATGAGTTTAAAAAAATACTGTGTTCTATTTAACAAGGCCAAAAATGGCAATTCATGTTAGATTACTGAGAGTACTTTTGTTATTACCTGGAATGAACTCATGTCAGAAGACCTGAAAAGTAAAAACAATACTTCAGATACAGAACAATACAAAATATTCTGATGGGCAAGAACTGAAGACTGAAATGAAATTGTTATCTATTTTATATTATCTTAAAAATATACGGCAAAATTGTAAATTTATGTGTGTTTATACTTAATTCCAGTTATAGGTTTATGCCTCAACAGCAACAGAACAAAAGATACTACACAGTCATCCCCACACTTTTGTTATCGGATTCAGGAAAACCATTTTTGAACACCCTGACTGGAACTTACATTTAGTCCTCCTCAACAATATTAAGCTCTGGTGTACTTTTGGTAAGCTATTCATATTTTTCTTTATCTTCTACTGATCTTCAAACTCATTTTAATAATACCTAATTCATTACTCCATAAGCCACTCTAGCTTCCTCTTCAGAAACCATTTCATTCTACTTTTGATTTTATTTTTCTAGCACAATTTGCTGTTTTCTTTTCATTGATTACCATTCCACTGTAATTTTTTTTTTTATGCATTGTTTGATTCTTCTGATAATTTTCATCCTTATAGCATTTTATTTGCTTACATCTTTTTTAATTTGATTGCGTGCTCAATGTGCATCTTGTTAGCCTGTTGTGTTTTATAGAATCAGATTTATTTTATTTAGTGTTTTGATGTTCCAAAAGGAGTTATCCTCCTTGGTTATGAAAAGCATGATGTCCATTGCTTCCAATATTCTACTCTATTTCACATATGCATTTAAATCTGCTTAAATCTTCTAATTGTTAACATCCTATAGCAGCGATGCTGATGCTGAGCTAGGCACAACAAAAAGATATTCACAATTAAAGGTTTTGACCATTAAGGTCTTCGTCAACAAAAGACACACATACGCAACGCACACGCACACACACTCACGCAAATGCAATTCTCACACATGACTGCAGTCTCAGGCAACTGAAACCACACTGCCTCAGTTGCCTGAGATTGCAATCGTGTGCGTGAGTTGCATTTGCGTGAGTGTGTGTATACGTGTCAATTGTTAACGAAGGCCTTAATGATTGAAAGCTTCAACTGAGAGAGTCTTTTTGTTGTGCCTACCTGTGACTCGGCATCTCAGCTATATGGTCAGTAGCAACTTTCCTTCTCATAATATTGTTGCATTCCATACTGGATTTTCCACTGTTTGATTTAATTGCTAACATCCGATATGAATACCTTGATAGTTCCAGAGCCTTAGGATCAGTTAGGCTGGTAAAAATAAATCAGTATCACAGAGACCGATATGATCTGATATAATTCATAAATACTGGTTGAATTGAGAATTTAGTGCAAACATTGTCCTCTATGTACAGAATGTGTCATTTCATTAACAGTCACTCTGTCTATGCTTCCATATTATGAACTATAGTGAGAACCATCAAATATCTAAGTGTAACAGCCAAAATAAAATTAAAGTGGGACAATCCTCTAAAAATAGTTACAGGAAAGGCAAACTGAGAGTCACCGGAAGCATTGTAAGAGGATGTAATACACCCACAGAGGTGTATTGCCCATACCAGGTAGGAGTACTGCATTTTATCATGGATTCATTTGAAAAGTGTTAATCCAAATCCAGTGGCTAATGAGACAAGAGGGGCAATGTATATCAAGGAGTGGCTTAAAATCAAAATGTATATATTCCAAAGAGTCAATCAACGTATTCCTTCCTCAGTAGTAAAACCGGAATATTTTATTCATGGCTTTCATTTTCAGCAACTGTAGTATATATTTTCAGAATAAAATTCAGTTGTCAGTTGCAAATACACTTTTATTACACTTCACCAGGTCTGACAAACTAATTTGTCATCTTCAGAAGCTTAGTATTGGCTTAGCAGATGTCAATACCTTCTTTGTAGAAGCATAACGCCATGATACATCCAGGAATGTACATAATGTATGTGATTATTATAAACAGATTTGCAGTAACTGAACCACAATTATGTATATGTCAAACTGTTGTTCTTGCCCCAAGAAATGTTCCTCACTACTAGCACAACAGCTTACAATATATACAGATGTGATTCAGTTACTGTAAACTGCCAACCTATGTTTACAATAATCACATACAATGCGTACACTTCTGGACATATCATGGCATTACGTTGCTATGAAGAAAACATTGGCATCTGCTCAATGAACACTAAGCTTCTGAAGATGATAAATTTGTTGAACTGGTAAAGTGTAATAAAAATGTACTTGCAACTGAATTTTATTCTGAAAAATAAAATAAGAAAAATTAGCCTTCATATGGAAAAATACTTTAGTCATTCTCCCCACTGTAAAAAGCTTTTGCTGTCTGTGTTCTGATAGTGAGCATAGTTTTTCTACGGCAGTTTCTGGAAATAAACATAGTATAGCTTGAAACTATGTCTGCAATTATGTTTCACACATGTCAATATTTAAAAAGTATAACCATTCAAATGGATATTTTTGGAAGTAGCAAAGGATGGAGGCAAAGAAACCATAACTTTTATCCATACAAGAATAGAAATAACACAATACATGTTACTAGTTTAATATTTTCTGTCTTGCTAGGATGTCACAGCATGTTCAAATACACTTTTGAATTTATCTACAGTGATTAATCCTATGATTGCTATTGAAAAAGAACAAATACGCACCCTGACAAGTTAATACGAAGTGACAACTACTATGATATTGCAATGAAATGACGTGGCTGTAAACTACATATTAGTTTTCTCAAAAAAGGTAAAACTTGATCACGGTGCAGCAATGAGCAATATCATAATATTATTCTTGGATCTGCAGCTGGATTGTGGAGTCGTCTTTACAGAATATTTCCACAATCCAACTGGCCAACATCTTCAAGTGAGTAAGTTGTTGCACAAACTTGTTGGCACTGAATTCAGACTGTGAGTGGCAGCTCTTTTATACACCACAGAAGGTCAACACAGCATTTGCAAGAAATTGTCGTAACTACCCTCTGGCAGATGAGAACATATAGCGCCCCAGTGGTGGAGGCTGGTGAAATCAATAAATCACTATTCCGATGGCTGACAAAATAGGGTTCCAAATCTTACTTAAAGGGTAATCCTTGTCTCTGTTTGTGAGACTGTCAGACAGTCAAATTTCAATGGATTCTTTTAAGACATAGTCCCAGTACTGAGACACAAGGGCAATCATTTGTATTTCTTCATACTACATTTTATGTCCCTTGGTAAGACAGTGCTCTGTCATTGCAGATTTCTCAGGCTGAAACAAATGTGTGTGGCACTGGTGCTCAACACATTGGCCCCGAATAATACGAACTGTTTGACCAATATAAGCTTCCCAATAATGGCAGAGTATTTGCTACACACCAAGCTTCCTCAGTCCCAAGCAACCCTTTACTGAGCCAAGGGGCACTCTTAATCTTGGCTAGCAGATGAAAAACACTTTTGATTTCATATCTTTTAAAAATTCTTCCTATTTTTGAAGATATACTCCCAGCAAAAGGGTAGATAGCCACCAATTTACAAGTGTCTTCTGAAAGTTCCTCCTGTGGTTCAAACAGGAACACACAATTGATCTGTTTGTCCATATAGCCATTCTGCTTGAACACAACTTTTAAGATGATCAAGCTGTTGTTTCAAGCTTTCCACATCTGAAATACATAAGCTCTCCTTGCCAATGTTTGCAGGACCCTCGTGTATTGGAACAATTAAAGTCAGCTTGATGCATGCAGGTAGAGGTAGGTGTGAGTGGGCTTCCAATGAACACTGTGTCCCAATTGTTATAGCCGCAAATGATTGTCAAGTGGTACACGGCAGAGAATGGAGACGCAAAGCTGCCTGGTGGGTGAGCTGCTCGAGGTATCACCAACAATGAACAGACATGGCAAACGAGCAAATAGGGGACAACACACACTACAACCAACAAGGACATAACACGAGGCAAGCAAGCAAGAACTGAGGGAATAAACATGGTGAGACAACAACACAGGAACACTCCAAACAATGTCAGTATGTATGTCAACACATGGAACTGGAACGCACTATGGCCGAGATGCACATGCGAACTATGAGGAGTAACAGACTGCCGGAGTAGCACCGCGCAGCCGCCTAAATTCACGACCGCAGGAAACGTGACTGGCCATGGACTTCACATGGTACAGAGAGTGGCGCACTCACATGACGAGGCTCAAAGCGCAGTCGTGCATCAGAGCACATAAACTCCTAGTGGGTATCCAGGTCCAACATCAGATATCTCCCCCTTGAAACATGTGCTTAGGGACAGAAATGCCCTTGACAGTGCTGTGGAGGGTGGGCATACGGAGGGAACGGAGGGAGACCCAGTGTTGTCGACTGCCAGTGGTGGGTTGCGAGGGCAGTACGTGGAATCCATCAAAATGTCACTGGAGGGACAGGGCATTGCACGGTGCCTCCGATCCTTGTGGATGCAGGAAGGTGTGTCAGCGTGCCTGCGGGGAGCTTTTGGCTGTCAGCAGTGGGGCCAACTCGAGGGCCTCGTGCACACCAGAAGGAGGCGGGGGGGTTGGGGAACATGAGGTGCCACAGGTGTACGAGGCCGGAGTCGGTTATGGTGGCGGCGCTCAAGCCCCTTCTGTGTCTGTACCGATGTCACATGCCGCCCACGGGTCACAACAACTGTGGCAGGAGTCCAAGCAGCTTTGCCCCCATATGGGCAGGTCCACACGGCCGTTCCCAGGGTGTAGCACTGAGAGGGTTGGAAGCAGGGCTCAGAAGGCAATGGCAGCAGAAAATGGAGCAGGGTCTGTGGTTGCCACCCATGGAGAAGTTCAGCCAGCCTATGACCATCAATCAGCATGGTGCGATAAGTGCTCAGGAAATAAGGTGAGGGCCGATGTAGTGGCAGAGGACTTTACCGCTTTTATTAGCTGTTGTTTAAACATCCTGACCAGTCGTCCTGCTGTGCCATTGAAGGATGCATGGATCAGATGGGGTGTGGATGTGTTTGAATCGTTGGCCTCACAAAATGCGTGGAAGGAGGCTGCCATGAATTGGGGGCCATTATCAGAGGCCAAGGTATGAGGCAGGCCTTCGATGGCGAGAACCTGAGCCAAGACCGTGAGTTTGACATCAGTCATGGTGGACGCCATGCGCACCATGTACAGGTATCTGGAGTAACCACATCATTCCCCAGAACGGGCCCGGAAAATTGAGATGGATGCTGTCCCAGGGCTGACGAGGCATGGGACAGGGTGCAAATGATTGCAAAGGGCTGGCCTGGTGATGCGCATACACCGTACTCCCATGGACCAAATGTTCAATGTCGCCATTGATACCGAGCCAATAAACATGCCAACAAGCCAGTGCTTTCATACAGGACATCTCCCAGTGTCCGTGGTGTAGCAAGCATAGGATGGATTGGTGCAAATCAGGTGGGATGATCACCTGAAGGGTGTCAGCCTCTGCGGCCAACAGAAGAACACCCACCACAACCAAGAGCCTGTGTGAGAGGTGCCGCCAGGGGCTGAATTCAGTTTTCAACCAGCGAGTCAGGTAGGTGGGCCAACCATGGGTCATGTAGCAGAGAACCTGCTGCAGAACGGGGTCCTGGTGTGTGACAAAGGCGGCCTGTGCAGCCGTGATGGCAAATCTGTTCAGTGTATCTTGGCAGGCCATATCAATGTGAAAGCAGAGGACTTTCTGCTGGTTGAACTCAGGATCAGTGCCCAAGGGGAGACATGACAAGGCATCTGCATTGAGAGATGGGCTTGTACGAGATAACGTAAGTGTAATTGCATAAAAACAGTGCCCAGCACTGGAGACGTTAAGCAGTTCACTCTGGGAGGCATGTGTCTGGGCCGAATAGGGTAACCAAATGTTTGTGATCAGTGAGGAGAGAGAACTTCATGCCAAACAGGTAGGTGGGAAACACAATCGACAAACTCTCTTTCTCAATCTGAGAATAGTTCCTCCATGCTGGGGATAGCATCTTGGACGCATTCACAATTGGCTATTCTGAGCCATCCTCATTCCTGTGAGCCAGGACTGCCCCAATACCATAGGCCGAAGCATCAGCCGCCACAACCAAGGGGCAGTCCAGAGAGAAGGGAGTCAGGCAAGAGGCGGACTTGAGCATAGTTTTCAAGTGGAGAAAAGCCTGATCACAGACAGGAGTCCAGTTGTAAAGCACCCATTGTGATGCAAGTGACTGAGGGGCTGTGCAACATCAGCAGCCTGGGGTAAAAACTTTAAGTAGTACTTATCCTTGCCCAAAAAAAACCCGGAGGTCCGATAAATCCTTATTGTGGGGAAGGGAATTGGTGGCCACAACATTGCGATCTGACAGATGAACGCCATCTGTACTGAGCCAGTGCCCCAGGTATTTGACTTCCAGTTGAAAGAAACTACACTTTTTCAAGCTGACAGCATAAGCTAGCAAACTGCAGGGCATGAAATAAGGTACAGAAGTTTTGCAAATGCTCATGGCATGTATGGCCAGTGACCAAGATGTCATCAAGATAATTGACACAAGCTGGGATGGGCTGTGTGAGCTGCTCCAGGTACTTCTGGAAAATAGCCGGCACCGAGGAAATACCAAATAGAAGGTGCTTGTATTTATATAATCCAAAAGGCGTGTTGATGACAATGCTGTTCTGGGATTCCTCATCTAAGGATAATTGGTGGTAAGCCACTGCCAGGTTAATTTTAGAGAAGTACTTGCCATGCGCAAGTCTGGTGAGAAGGTCTTCCTGCTGGGGAATGGGTCAAGTTTCAACCAGGGACTGTGCATAGGTTGTAACTCTGAAATCCGCACATAAGCGAAGGGAGCCATTGGGTTTCCCGATCACCACTAATGAGGTCACCCAAGCACTCGCTTTCACAGACTCAATGGCACCAACAGCCTGCAGTCCATTGAGCTCTTGCTTGACTGCTGGACATAAGACCAATGGAATGAGGTAAGCCTGGAAGAACCGTGGCTGAGCATCTAGGCGGAGAGCAATGTGTGCCTGGAAGTCTGAAGCACACCCTAAGTCAAACTGAAACAAAGAGGCATAGGCGGAGCACAGATCATTGAGGCTCTGGAATGGGATGACAGTATAAATGACTGTAACTTTGTCAGAAATCGAAAAGCCAAACAGTGTGAAAGCATCAAGTCCAAAAATGATTGAAGCCGAGGGACGATCAACCACCAGTAGGGTCAGGAACCAGGGAACATGTTTATAGGTGACCAGGAACGTGAACCACCTATGGAGGGGGATAGTCTGTCACCATACACGACCAACCACCCAGAGGTGGGAGAGAGCTCCAGGGAACCCATGCGTGTATACATCGCTAGACTGATTGAGCAGACTGTGGCCCCTATATCGACCTGGAAATGAACATCCAAGTTAAAAATGCGGAGCATGAGGAACAACTTCTGCAACTATGGGGCATCCAGTGGGATGACTGATTGCAGTGTGTGCATGGTATCCTGATGCCCCGTGGCTGATGGGTGGGAGTGGGTTGAGCAGCTCCAACAGATAGATCGGAGATGGCCATCTTTCTGACAGCGCGTGCACGTCTTCCAGCGATGGGGACTCCGGTGGCTCCAAAGCCACAGACGTCGGAGGAGTAGGAGTCTCGATGACTTTGCTCTCTGTGGGCGGTACCATGCTGATAGCGCGAGGGAGGCACCCACAGGGAGAACACTATTGCTGCCACTTGTGGCCTCACCATGAGACGCTCATTCACCACTTGTATGATTTCAAAGGAGTGGGCTACACACAGAATGTCTTCCAGTGTGGCGTTATCAAGTTTCAATGGAGCCATGCGGACCTCTGGATCGGGTGCCAGGTGAACAACAACATCACGAATCAAGGAGCCCACATGTAATGTCTTGCAACGCCAATTGGTACAAGTGAAGTCGCTTTAGTGGCTGAGACCCTGCAAGTCTGTGATCCCAGAACATTATGACTGACCAGGCTGTTTATGGTACTGGTGGAATTCAAGCCGAGATGCCATGACATAGTATTGCTGGGAATAGTAGTTAGCAGCACACATATCTCATTAATGGAGAGAGCTACGGGGTCTGAAAATGGTGCCAATTAACGGAGCAGAAAGAACATGTCTAGCGATGCTCAGGACAAGAATAACAAGTGCTATAGAGTCATCCGTGACCTAAAATGCTGTGAAATGTTGTTTCAGATGATGCAAGTATAGGATAAAAGTCGTTTAAGGGTGGAAATGATGGTGGACATGGGGAAGCATCAGAAACCAGGACACCTGGGAGCTGGTGTGGTAGGACGTCCCGTGTCGTGACTTTGTCCATTAGCAACTGTAAGGATTGCTGCAAGATGTCTAACTGGTGCTGCTGCGGCTACTGCTGCACGAGCTGCTACTGTTGCTCCAGGAGACAGACTAACTCAGCCTCCATGCTACCAAACCTTGTACCTTGTCGCCAATGTTATGGCCACAAGTGACCAGCAAGTGGTGTATGGCAGAGAATGGAGACACAAAGCCACTAGGTGGGGGAGCCGCTGGAGGCATTGCTAACAACGAACAGACAGGACAGATGAACATATATGGGATGACAGACACTACGACGGACAAGGACACAACACGAGGCAAGCAAGGAAGAACTGAGGGGATTAACACAGTGTGACAACAATGCAAGAACACTCCAAACAAATGACAGTATGAATCTCAACACAAAGAACTGGAACGCAGTACGGCCGAGATGCACACGCCAACTATGGCGAGTACCAGACTGGCAGGATAGTGCCACGCGCCTGCCTAAATACAAGACTGCAGGAAATGTGATTGGCCGCAGACTTCATGTGGTACAGAGAGTGGCGCACTCGCACAGAGAGGCTCGTGGCACAGGCATGCACTGCAGCACAGAGACCCCTAGTGGGTATCCAGGTCCATACCCTCTGGCGTGCAATCAACTTCCATGCCTTCTGACACCAGACCAATGCCCCAACATCCTTTCTGTAACCCAAGACATATAGAAATGGAAGCTTTCAGTCTCTTTCAACCTCCCCTGTGAACTTGATGCTGGGGTGAAGGCAGCTAAAATGACCTAGAATATGGTTAAGAGCATCTCTCCCACATGGCCATACCACGAACGTATGATTGACATATCTCCAAAAACAGGTAGATGTTAAAAACCCTGTCCTCAACACTGTGTCTTCAAAATCTTCCATAAATAAATTGGTAACTATTCGGGATAATGGTCTCCACATAGCCATGCTGTCAGTTGTGGACAACATCAAAGCTGACAAGCAAATCTGAGAAACCAAGGCACAAGGACTTCAATTGCTGAATAGAAACCATAGAATTGGAAATATGATGTACACAATTTCTGAGATAAAGGCAAAGAACAGATGCTAAATACTTGGCCAAATTGTAAGTAGGCGCACTCAAATAACTACTTTGGGTAGACCATATAATCTCGGTGGAATAGCTGTGCTGCAACACATTTTATTAAGCACACTGTTAGGTAATGAACTCTTCATGAGCAGTGAAAGAGCCTTCTATTTTATGAATTCAGTTACGTCATTTTGCAATCTACAGTATGCTGAGTCCTGAAGTAAATTACCCATTTCTCCCAGATAATCAACATGTGAAAGATCTGTGGCATTGCCTTTGTTCACTGGTAGAATTATTAAATCCTGATCATCTCTAACGGACTGGACTGCTGCCCTTTCAAGAGAGGCGACGTTAATCCGCAGGGGCAGTGCCCAAGACAATGTATGGGAGACCTCTTACATAATTTCTTCAGTTTGATGGTCAGGAATGCTGGGCACAGCTTGTTCAACTGTGCAAATGAATTCAGTGATGGCAATGTTCCTCAGTGTAGGAGCAAAACATAAGCCTTGCTGACAATCTGATAGTGTTGCATTGTCCAGTTCTTTACTTGTGAAGTTAATCACAGTCCATTGACAGGTGTCATCATCTCATTTTGTGGGTCGAGAACAACATTGCTGAAACTCTGAAGACTGCTTAGTGACAGCACTCCTGTGCACCAAGTATGATAGGGGCCAAGACGAACAATCCACTCATTCCCAGGATACAGGCAACAGCAGTGACAGTACTTCCAACTGCAAGTAAAATGATATGGGATTCAGTTGCCTGCAAGTAAAACAAATGCACTCCCTTATTAACACAAAACTAACATGTTCTTAATGTTGTTGACCGTTTTCGTATCAATACAATGAACAAATCTTGAAAATTTAGGTGTAATACCTTTATTGTGCCATCTCAACAGAAAAGCAAGGGCATTCAGCAGCTTCCCCTTCTCCTTAAGAAGTTTACCAAATGTCCTTACAAGTTCAACCATACCCTCCCTGTAGAGGTTTCTGATGTGACTATAATGACTTTCCTGGCATAACAACTAATAATATTCTTCTTCTCAGGTCTGCAACCAGATCATGAAGTCATCTTGACACAATATTTCTACAGTCCACCTGGGTGCCATCTTCAGGTGAGTAAGCTGTTGCACAAACTTGCTGGAACTGAATTCAGATTGCGAGCGGTGGTACCTTTAAAGACTGTGGAAGGTCAACAGTGCGTGCACAAAAAATCGTCATAACTGCCCTCTAGCCAAGTTAAAATATAGTGACCCAGTGGTGGAAGCTGGCGAAATTGATAAATCATTATCAAAAACTATTATGATGGCTGAATCAAAGACCTTTGTTTTTTAACATCTGATAAAACAAGGTTTCAAATCTTACTTAAAGGGTAACCCTTGTCTCTCTTTATAAGATTGTCAGATAGTTCAATTTCAATGGATTCTTTGGAAACAGTCCGAACAGGGAGACACAAGGGTGTAAAACATTGTATGAAGGGACACAAATGATTGACCAGGGTCTCACTATTGGGGCTGAGTTTTAAAAGAATCCATTGAAATTCATCTATCTGACAATCTTATAAAGAGAGACAAGGGTTACTCTTGAAGTAAGATTTCGAACCCAGTTTTATCATACATTAAGAAAAAACAATCCCTGATTCATCCATCTGAATTTTTATAGTGATTTATCAATTTCACCAGCTCCTACCACTGTGGCATTAAATTTTCACTTGCACTAGAGGGCAGTTACAATAATTTCTTGTGCACGTGCTACTGGCCTTCTGCACATATAAAGGAATCACCGTTCTCTGTCTGAACTCACTTCCAGTGAGTTCACGTGACAACTTACTCACCTGAAGGTGGCAACCAGGCGGACCACAGAAATTGTGTGTCAAGATGATTTCATGATCCGACTACAGATCCAAAAAGAATATTATCAGTTATAACACTTGGAAAGCTACTTAGTCACAATGAGCAATACTTCTGAGCCAGTGAATTGTGTCGGTGTCTTGTGCACAAATTCATCTTCTTTAAAGGTTAGTTAAATTTTAAATACATTTTAGCATCCTGATTGTTGAGCTTTCCTTACTGTATTGTTTATTTTTGTAATGTATCATTCATATCACATACATATTGAAGGATTAAAATTTATACTCTAAATATTGATAAATTTCCTTATAAAACAGTTTTTTTTCTGACCAGTTATCTGGCTTGTTATTTATGAACTTTAAAATCAGTATATCACACAGCTTAAACACCGTTTATGCTCTGTTAGATATAAATATTAGATTTTATTATTTGGTACACATTTGCACACTGAGACAATAGCTGTTCAAAACTTTCCAGAAACAAAAACTACTGCAGCAATACAAAGTTTTCTAGGTCTAATACAGTGCTTTTGGAAGTTTATCTCAAATTACTCTGCAACTTCCAAACGTCTCAGCAATTTACTGAGGAATAATCGAGAATATAAGTTTGAAGAAGAGCTGGGCAAGCAATGAAGATGCTCAAAGATATCCTTTCATCAGATCCAGTTTTAAAAAATCTACAGCCAAGAATGCAAAAAACTGAATTACACAGACACAAGCAAACAAGGTTTTGGAGCTGTGTTATAACAAAAATCTCCAGATGATGACAAGTTCTATCCAGTCTTGTATGTGAGTAAAACACCACCACATCAAGGGAAAAAATACAGTAGCTATGAGCTTGAAGTTTTAATTATTGTTAATACCTGAAGGAAATTCTGGGTATATTTACTAGAAACACATTTTAAAATTGTAACAAAGTGTGCTGCATTCCAAAAGACTACAGATATGAAGAACTTGTTACCAAGAATAGCAAGATGGGCTTTAGTCTTAAAAGAGTATTCCTACACAATCGAACACCAACCTGATTCTAGAATGAAACATGTAAACATATGAAGTTGTCGTGCGAACATACCATTTGCTTTTGCAGATAGTTTAATAGCTAGAATCAGGAAAGCTCAAGAGAAAGATGATGGTTTGGCACCAATCAACAGCATTCTCAGAGAATGGCCTTATGAAATCTTTTTAATGGGAGATGGAATTCTTTTCAACATATATGATGGAAGAGAGACTTCGCTGGTTCCATGCACTATGCAATGTGAAATCATAAAGCTTGTGCATGAGAAAGGTCATTACACAGTTAAACGAACTGAGTATGAACTAAATCAAAATTATTGTGTGCCAGATTTGAATTACAAGGTGAAAAGAGTGGTCTCCAATTGTGTAAAATGTTTAACTGTGAATAAGAAACCAGGAAAGAAGAAAGGTTTCCTACATTTCATATTCAAAGAAAGTGAGCCATTATATACTTATCAAGCAGCTCCTACTGATATTGGGAATCCAGTCCAAGCTATTATTGATACAGAGGCTTGTTTACTTCTCAAGAATTCAAGTGCTGCATTACAGAGGGAACTGAACATATTTTAATTATGACAGGATGCCCTAGAGCCAATGGAGACACTTAGAGGATCAATTCTACTTTGGTTAAAATCGCTGCTAAGCTTAGAATTAGTAGCCCTTATGGATGGTATAGTAATACCACCAGTTCAGCTTGCCACAAATTCAATATATCACAGAATTATTGGGAAAACACCATCTAAACTTCTGATAGGAGTCTGATTGTCGATACTAAACAAACCAGGTGCAACTGGCTACAAATCACAGACATCTGCTGCTTGGATTCACAAAATTCAGTTCCTACATGTGGCTGGCATATTTGGCGAATACAGCTAGCTTCTCATGTGTGGAGGAAGCCAAGCTAGTGTCTTGTGGTATCATTTGAAGAACAGATCGTAGTCCTCCAGTATGGAGCCAAGTGGAAGGTTTGAACCAGAGGCTCAAATGATTCCATGACAATCAGGGATGTGAATTTCTTTGTCTCCACAATTAATTGGGGAATTTAGAACACCCTCAACCCCTTTAATTGGCCAGGTGAGCACTACATGCAGGAAGCCGATACAATAACAGAATATATGCAGCATTCATATGCAAAGGAGTTCTTTCTTTTCTTCTTCTTCTTCTTCTTCTTGAGAGATAGAGAGAGAGAGAGAGAGAGAGAGATTTATATACTTGTTCCATAGATCTGTACATGTGAGCAAGTCACTCAGATGTGGAACGTGTCAATGTACATAATAAAATACATAGATTAAAGACATTGTTATAGTATTAATAACAGTGCACAAAAGTCATGCTTATTAGCTTAAAAACTAGTCAACATAAATGTGAAGATAGCAGTTTCATATTTAGGGCATTATTGCATCTATTTTAACCTTGAACAGTAATCAAAACTTCCCACTTTGGGTTTAAAAGTGACCCAAAAATGGAAATGAGAAAAAGAGGAATTTTTACATTAGGGCATTATTACATTAGTTTAACAGTAAACAGTGTCAAAAAATTTAAAAACATCTTTCCAATCTGGGTTTTACTTATTTCTCTGAAAGAATTCCTCTAGTGAATAAAGTGAGGTCTCAAGTAAATAATTTTTCAAGATACATTTAAATACTGATGTACTACTCCTTATACTTTTGATGCTGTTGGGTAGGGAATTGAAAATTTTCATTCCAGCGTACTTTACCCCTTTCTGAATAAGTGTCAAGTTCTTTAACTCACAGTGGATATCCTCTTTTCTTCTGGTGTTATGTTCATGATGTAGGCAATTCGTTTCATACAGAGTGGGGTTATTTATTATGAAGCACATCAGTGAATATATGTACTGAGATGTTGCTGTCAGTATTTCAAGTCGTTTAAAAAGATTTCGACATGAGGTTTGTGGGGGTACACCACAAATGATTCTTATTGCTCTTTTTTGTGCTGTGAGGATTTTCTTTGCGGCAGGTGTATTGCCCCAGAAGATGATGCCATAACACATGACTGAATGAAAATAGCCAAAGTAAGCTGACTTTGAGATGGTAATGTCATTGAAGCGTGACAAAATTCGTAAAGCAAATGTTGCCGACGTCAGCCGTTTTAGTGTTTGTAGAACGTGATGTTCCCAGTTCAGCTTACTGTCCACATATACGCCTAGGAATTTTGATAAGTACACTTGCTTTATCATCTGATCATTCTGTGTGATAACTATTTTTTTTTTGGTTTTTGTGGGTTGTCTGGAACTGGATAAAATTGGTTTTTTTCAGGTTTATTGAAAGGGAGTTAATACTAAACCAACCCAGAACTTCTTTAAGGATATCATTGACCTCGGATTCTAAGTCAGTAGTTGACACATTATCCACCACAATGCTCGTATCATCAGCGAACATTGTAAATTTACACTGCTTATTGATGGATAAAGGTAGGTCATTAACATATATGAGGAACGGCAAGGGCCCAAGCACTGATCCCTGTGGCACTCCATGCTGCACAATTCCCCACTCAGAGTCCACCATATATTGTGATACACTATCTGAAACATCTAGAATAATCTTCTGCTTCCTATTTTCGAGGTACGATTTTAACCAGTTCCCTACAGGTCCTGTAATTCCATAATGAGAGGCCTTCTTGAAGAGTATCTGGTGATCTACACAGTCGAACGCCTTTGATAGGTCGCATAAGACACCAATTGGCAGCCTCTTGCTGTTTATAGACTCTAGAACATCATTTGTGAATGAGAAAATTGCGTTATCTATTGAAACACCCTTTTGAAAACCAAACTGCTGACTGTTAATGATGTTCAGGTCACCAAGTTGTGCCACAATCCTGTTGTACAGAGCTTTTTCTAGGACTTTTGAAAATGTTGTTAATAGAGAGATAGGGCGATAGTTTGACACATTTGTAGCATCCCCTGCTTTGTACAGGGGCCTGACAACAGAGTATTTCATTCTGTCTGGAAACACTCCTTGTTGCATGGATGTGTTGCAGATGTGAGACAAAACTTCGGTCACTTCACTACAGCAAGCCTTCAACAGCTTGCTTGAAATATCGTCGATACCAGCAGAATGTTTATTTTTCAAAGACTGTATGATTTTTTTGATTTCAGTGGCAGTAATGGGAAGCACACTTATTTGACTGAAAGGTTTTGGAAAATTATTTTTCATTATACAGGCAGCTTTATCTACAGAACCATGGCAACCTATCTGTGTTGGGACAGTTAAAAAATGTTGGTTAAAGATTTCAGCAATTTCCCACTATTAGTTATCTCTGAGTTGTCAACAGTTAAAACAATATTTTTGTCTTTGGTGTAGTTTACAGTCCCTGTTTCTCTCTTTATCACATTCCAGATTGTTTTAATTTTATTTTCAGAATTAGTAATTTCAGATGCTATACACATACTTTTAGAGTTTTTAATTACTTTGGCAAGAATTTTACAGTAGAGTTTATAATGTTTTAGCTGAGCAGGGTTGTTAGAAGTCTTTGATGCTATGTAGAGTTGTCTTTTTCTCTGACAGGAAGCTATGATGCCCTTAGTGAGCCATGGTTTTTTTGCAGACCTAGCAGGTTGGACTCTGTATGACTTTTTTGGAAATACACTTTCAAAGGTACCTGCTATCTCATTTGTGAATAAATTGTATTTTGAATTAGCAGTTTCTGCTAGATAAACAGGTGTCCAGTCAGTATGCTGAAGACGTGATCTGAACGTTTGAATAGCTTCCTCACTTATTTTCCTTCCTGTTTTCCATCTAAGTGAGGTGTCACTCAGAGGAATTCCCAAGCTGTTGAAAGTAACTCGTTGTCCGTCATGGTCAGACAGATCATTTATAACCATTTCAATATTAATATGGTTGACTTTACTCTGATCAACAAAAACGTTACCAATGAGAGTACTGGAAGAGGTTGTGGTTCTGGTGGGCGAGCTAACCACGGGAACAAGGTTGTACGTGCACATGAGATTTTCAAACTCCACCTTGCAGGGAGAATTAACCAAGAAATCTATGTTAAAATCCCCAACAACTACCATGCCCCTATTTTTTCTACTTAAGTACAACAAAAGAGTATCTAATTGTTTAACAAACACTTTAAAATTACCAGATGGTGCCCTGTAAACTGCCACAACTGTTAATCTGGAGACAGTGCCTGGCACCTCTATAGCACATACTTCAAAATGTAGCTCAAAGCAGAATCTTTGTACATCTATTGCCGTGAACAAGACATTGTTTTTTACATATACAGCTACTCCTCCTTTGTCCATATAGTTCCTGCAATAAGACGTTGCCAAAACATAGTTAGGAATAGGGACCACTTCAATACCAGCAGTGATGTGGTGTTCTGTTAGACACAGAATGTGGGCACTGTTTATACCTTTTGTTTCTTCTATATTTGCTGTGAACTGATCCAGCTTGCAGTATAGGCCTCTTATGTTCTGATGAAACACTGTTAACTTTTGTTTGTCTTTAATTGTATTGCTGTTTGAGTGAACTTTCGTTTGTGTATTAATTACTTGTTGCAGATTTTTGTTATTGGACCAAATCCTGCTAGAGTTGGCGCAGCTCACTAGTTTCCCTCGTTAGTTAGGGCTATGACTGGTCTGCTTTCATGATCGTTATTGTTTAGGCCTATTATTTCATGAAAAGCTTTTCCAATGTCTGCTGCTAGTTTATTTTTGCCAAACTGATTTAGATGTAGTCCATGCTTTGTGAAGCAGTGTCTCTCATACCTGTCTGTATCGAGTAGTGTCACATTCGTAAACTTAGTGCAAAAGTGTTTCAGTTTACTATTTGTTAGGCGAATTTCTCTGTTCACACAAGACCAGTCTGCCAGGTCATATCTCGTGGGCACAGTTGTTAGTAATATGTTTGTATGCTGTAATAACTGCAGCAATACGAGTAGCTTTTTAATGAAAGTGCTGGCCTCGTTGCAATAAACATCGTTTGCTCCTGCGATTATCGCAAAACAGAGAGAGTCCTCTACAGGCATGAAGGTGCTAGCATTGAGCATTACAGATCACAAAAAGAAAAAAAGAAAAAATAGTGTCAGTTACTGCTGGGTCTTGTACAGAAAGGCCCCAGAAACTGTTTTGCAAATTAATGGTAATAATATCCACCTGCATTTAATAGTGACAAAATCTTAAATCCCAATCACTGTGTTTTTCAGAAAAATAGGCTGGATGCCACTGGTGAAGGTGTGTTTATAGCAGTAAATAACATGATAATATCTAGTAAGATTAGAACAGGAGGTGAAGATAAGCTTAAGAGGTGGATCAATCATAGTAAGCAGGAGCTTTTACAGAGCCTCTGCTTCAGGAGCCATAGTGGTGGAACATTACAGGGAGTACTCGCAAAAGGCTCCATGAATGTTTCTTGATCAAATTGTAATATTACAGGGAGATTTGATTTACCGGCAATATGATGGGAGACCATAACATTATGGCAGGTGGTAAGGACAGAGATTTCTGTGATATAGTTCAAAATGTATTATCTGAAAATTACCTCGAACAGTCAGTCAGAGAACTGAGTCATCAGGATAACATCTTAAATCTCCTAGTTACGAACAGACCCAAGCTTTTTGAATCGGATTAGGGAATCAGTTCTCATAAGGTTGATTCTGCATGTTAAAAGAAAGGCAGTACAATATTTCTGAATATTACTTGTGACAAGAAACAGATCTCAGATTAGCTAAGCTGCCAATATCAATAATTTGTATCTAAGACTAAAACAGCAAGTATAAATGGACAAAATTCATGACTATTGTGCAATAGATGTTATACAAGGTGTCAGGAGGAATGGTCAGTATTGAGGGACAAGTGATTTTAATCAAAAACTTCATGTGGACTTTTGGCCTACGCCAATGGTTTCCAAGATGGAACACATCTAATGTACATTGTTATTTATTTTCTGTATTATTCAATACACTATTGGGCTTACATATGTGCAACAGTTAGTAAACATTAAAACATGCATTTTACACAGTATGAATAGAAAAATATGCATTTTTAATGCATTCACCTCTACTCATCATCATACATACCACATTAAGTTCACAATAGATGTTTCAATACCTCACATCAATCTCAACGCATTTGTGCACTCTTGAAAAAACACATTGTGTTGTTTGTCCAAGTGCCTCTATGCTTTCCCTACTGAGTGCAGCAGCATACTTTACCCAAAAACAAGTGTACATTAAATAAGTTCTATCTCTGACAAATGTAAGGATGTAGAGGCATATATCACTAGTGGGTAAGATAGATACTGCCTACAGGAAAATTAAAGAGACCTCTGGAGGAAAGAGAACCGCTTGTATGAATATCAAGAGCTCAGATGGAAAACCAGTTCTAAGCAAAGAAGGGAAAGCAGAAAGGTGGAAGGAGTATATAGAGGTTCTACACAATGGTGATGTACTTGAGGGTAATATTATGGAAAAGGAAGAGGACGTAGATGACGATGACTGTGTGACGAATTTGATGGAACACTGACAAATGTAAGTCAAAACAAGGCCCCGGGAGTAGACAATATGCCATTAGAACTACTGATAGCCCTGACAAAACTCTACCATCTGGTAAGCAAGATCTGAAATACCCTCAGACTTCAAGAAGAACATGTGAGGCAATACTCACCCTACGACTTATCTTACAGGATAGATTAAGGAAATGGAAACCTACGTTTCTAGCATTTGTAGACTTAGAGGAAGCTTCTTACAATGTTGACTGGAACACTCTCTTTCAAATTTTGAAAGTGGCACAGGTAAAATACAGGGAGCAATGGGCCATCTACATTTTGTACAGAAACCAGATGACAGTTATACGAGTCGAGGGGCATGAAAGAGAAGCAGTGGTTGGGACGGGAGTGAGACAGGGTTGTAGCCTATCCCCGATGTTATTCAATCTGTATGTTGAACAAGCAATAAAGGAAACAAAAGAAAAATTTGGAATAGGAATTAAAATCCAAGGAGGAGAAATAAAAACTTTGAAGTTTGCCAATGACATTGTAATTCTTTCAGAGACAGCAAAAGATCTGGAAGAGCAGTTGAGCAGAATGGACTGTGTCTTGAGAGGAGGATATAAGATGAACATCAACAAAAGTAAAAAGAGGATAATGGAATATAGTCCAATTAAATCAGGTGATGCTGAGGGAATTAGATTATGAAATCAGACACTTAAAGAAGTAGATAAGTTTTGCTCTTTGGGGAGAAAAATAACTGATGATGGTCGAAGTCGACAGGATATAAAATGTAGACTGGCAATGGCAGCGAAAGCGTTTCTGAAGAAGAGAAATTTGTTAACATTGAGTATAGATTTAAGTGTCAGGAAGACTTTTCTGGAAGTATTTGTATGGAGTGTAGCCATGTATGGAAGAGAAACATGGACGATAAATAGTTTAGACAAGAAGAGAATAGAAGCTTTCAAAATGTGGTGCTACAGAAGAATGCTGAAAATTAAATGGGTAGATCATGTAACTAATGAAATGGAAATGAAGTCCCATGCTTCTTTACAGAGCGTAGGGAAACGATGCGGGAGACCCGCACCGCCTTACTAGGCAAGGTCCTAATGGAGGTGGTTTGCCGTTGCCTTCCTCCGACCGTAATGGGGATGAATGATGATGATGAAGACGACACAACAACACCCAGTCATCTCGAGGCAGGAAAAATCCGTGACCCCGCCGGGAATCGAACCCGGGATCCCGTGCTCGGGAAGCGAGAACGCTACCGCGAGACCACGAGGGGCGGACCATGTAACTAATACGGAGGTACTAAACAGAATTGGAGAGAAGAGAAATGTTTGGCGCAACTTGACTAGAAGAAGGGATCGGTTGGTAGGACATGTTCCGAGGCATCAAGGGATCACCAATTTAGTATTGGAGAGCAGTGTGAAGGGTAAAAATTGTAGGAGGAGACCAAGAGTTGAATACACTAAGTGGATTCAGAAGGATGTAGGTTGCAGTAGTTACTTGGAGATGATGAAGCTTGCACAGCATAGAGTAGCATGGAGAGCTGCATAAAACCAGTCTTTGAACTGAAGACCACAACAATAACATCTCTGAATCCACTCAAAATACCAGATGAAGGTTTTTGCTTCAGATGAGCAATCCTGTCATATCACTGAACACTGACCATTCCTCCAGGGACATCCTACACAAGTAAGTGCCAAGTAAAATTGTGAGGGATGGTAAAGACCTGCCATGGTTTAACAGCCATGTCAGAAAGTCGCTTCAAAAATAGAAAGGACTTTTCAAAAATGCCCAAATGCATGTATGGACACACATGCATGAAGTGTTCAATGAAAGTAAAATTCTATCTACTAAACTGACAGAAAATGAATCGCATCTATCTATTCCCTCTCTTAATGGCCATTGAGGCAGTGTAATTAAGGGTTACAGACTAAATTCCATTGCCAGAAACTGTTTCACTGAGGGTGATAGTACTACACTTACTCCTCTCAATTGCAGCACAAACAACAAAATGATATATGAAAATGACTGCAGAGCTGAAAATCAACTAAATTGACTCAACAACAGTAAAGGTGACAGGACCCAATGAAATAACTATACGTCCTACATGGAGAATGTGAAAGAACTTGCTCAATAGAGAAATGAAGTATTTCAAATGATTGGAAAAGTGTCCAGACCGTTCATCTTTTCACAAATTCATCAAAAGTAAGTATAAAACTATAAGCATATATTGCTACTGTCAATATGTTGCAAAATTTTGCAGTACACCTTATGCTTGCATATTAAAGAAATTTTTGGAGACTGAAAATTTCCATTGTATGTCGACACAGTTTCCACAAATAGTGATCTTCTGACGCCCAGTTTTCTCTGTTCATCCACGAGACCCAGAAGCCATTAGATACCAGTGCCCAAGCTGATTCTATGTTTTTTGAATTTCAGAATCTTGTGTGGTTCTGCACCAAACAAAAAATGAGCACACGGTATCAGACATACTCTGAGACTGGATTGGACAGTTTCTAAGAATCATGATGTTCTTAATGGAGAAAAACGTTCAGACTTAAAAGTAGCTTCAGGCATATCAGAAGGCATGTTATAGCACCATTACATAGGCATCTGCAAGGAAGAAGTGCAAAATCATACCAAAATCTTCAACTTGATTCTTAACATTTAACACCTGATACTGGTTATTAGCTATTGTGAGTTGTATTCCAAATTTAGCCATAGTATATAAGGCATTGGTGAAATAATCTTCTCTGACAGCAACACCCGCATACCAAAAAATGGTAAGGTTGGATAAAAAATTGCACCAAATGGAAGTGAAAAGAATTCACTTAGAATATAATGTTTGTGTCACCTTTTTTTTTTACCATCTGTCTATTCTCTTCACTGACAGTGTGCATGAACCCACAGATCTTATTAATCTGTGTTTAAAGTCTTTTTACCAAACTTTGCTCACAAGGTGGTTAATTCAAATATAAGGCCTTTTACTTTTAAACTTTTATTTTTGTGAAGAGGACCATGTTAGTGAACAAAATGTAAGCTTTTATTAATTTACTTACTGACTAGCTTCCATTAACCAATGAGGCAGAGCAAGCTGAAAGAACAAAGGGTCAGCATAGCGAGCCTAACTTCATGGTGCCTTTTTCCGAAGCTAGCAGGTGGAGGGATAGTAGCTAGAGAGAAGAATACTCTACTTTCTTGACCACGACACCAACTGCGATAGACAATGTCACCCTGTGTCCCAAAATAGTGTCATCAATTTCTCCTTACTATGGAACCACTGTCATGGAAAATGAAATTACAGGTGTGCTGCTAAAGATCATCCCATTAGCAGTAGATTTTAGACACAGTATTAAATGTTAAAAAATAGTAACAGAAATGAATGTGACAAATGGTCAGGGGTGCTAATACAAGTGACTGCACAGACAGACAAATGTATAATTAACCCGGGGTTGCCAATACGAGTCACGTGTGCCATGGCTCTGCTAATCACCACCCTAAACCTCTCACCTACAAATGGAGCAAGCAAAGCAAACAGCTGAAGCTCACTGCAGTTAGACTTCACTACTAATGAATCACAGCACTGCTTGTGAATTTGCTTTCTTTACAGGTCATACCTTCACAGTTTCTTGGTTAGCTGGGACCAATAGTCCACAACTGCCTGTGTGAGTTCACATACCAGCCAAGCCTGCATTTCCATATTTCTGTTTTCTGATGAAATTTTTAACAAAATTCAGATGACACTAACTCAATGAGAAAAATTCTCTCCTTTCTAACCATGATGGTTTGAGTTATTGTGCGAGTAAATTTTGTACAAATACTTACAGCCCACAAGTCACTTGTGATGGTCTAGCTACAATACTTCAAAAGGCCAAAGCAATTTGTAGTAACTGACTTTTTGGGTAGATCTATTTAGAAATATTCACTAAATGAACATTCACATACTGCAATAACTTCTACAAAATTTTCTACTCTCTTTGTACTATCTCCTTTGGGTAGTTCTAAAGAACTGGAGATGCAACTATTGCTAAGATCTTTCACCAATGTCTGATAGGTCTATAAGGGTAAGCCAAGAGAAGCATTGACATGTGTATAATTAAAATTGCATTTCTTCCAGCAACTAACTGATGCAGTGCCATTCTTATAGGTATCCAAGGGTCCCCAGTTTGTAGTCTGCACCAGATTCCTAACGTGTCAGTTCTTCTTCCTTCTCCTCCTAGTCCTCATGCTAGTTTGTCCCAGCGTGGTTATGGCAGCTAAAGATAAGAAATTTCTCACCCATGATGCGATAATCATTTGTATTCTGCAACTGGACATCCTTCCTGTTCTTGCAACTGTCAATTACCCCAAAAGAGCAACACCATGTGCATTACCCATGCATAAATTACATAAACTTTGTTCTATCCATATTGTCAGCACCCTTGAGGGATATGTAGGGGACCACACCTGCAAGTTCCCCACAAGAGTGTTGATAACCACTAAAATGCCTTACCCAGTCTGGCCTGTGCACAGCACATACTGAGGATCCATTTAAAAACAAAATTAAAAACTTTTCTTGTAAATAAATGCCTATATTTACTGAAAGAATTCCAAGCTGTATATATTATGTATTTAAGTACACAGAAGCACCAAAGAAACTGGTATAGGCATTCATATTCAAATACAGAGATATGTAAACAGCCACAATACAGTGCTGTGGTCAGCTACACCTATATAAGACAATAAGTGTCTGATGCAGTTGTTACATCGGTTATTGCTGCTACAATGACAGGCTATCAAGATTTAAGTGAGTTTGAACATGGTGTTATAATCAGTGCATGAGTGATGGGACACAGCATCTCCGAGGTAGTGATAAAGTGGGGATTTTCCCATACGACCATTTCGTGAGTGTACCGTGAATGTCAAGAATCTGGTAAAACATCAAATCTCCAACATTTCTGTGGCCGGGAAAACATCCTGCAACAACACAACCAATGAAAATTGAAGAGAATCATTCAGTGTGACAGAAGTGCAACCGTTCTGCAAATTGCTGCAGATTTCAATGCAGGGTCATCAAAAAGTGTCTGTGTACGAACCATTCAACTAAACATCATTCATATGAACTTTTGGAACCAAAGGCCCACTCGTGTACCCTGCATGACTGCGTGACACAAAGCTTCATGCCGTGCCTGGGCCCATCAACATGGACATTGGACTGTTGATGACTGGAAACATGTTGCCTGGTCAGACGAGTCTCATTTCAAATTGTATTGAGCAGATGGATGTGCATGGCTATGGTGACAACCTCATGAATCCATGGACCCTACATATCAGCAGGGGACTGTTCAAGTTAGTGGAGGCTCTGTAATGGTGGGGGGTGGGGGTGCAGTTGGAGTGATATGGGACCTCTGATATGTCTAGATATGACTCTGACATGTAACATGTACATACGAGCATCCTGTCTGATCACCTGCATCCATTCATGTTCATTGTCCATTCTGACGGACTTGGGCAATTCCAGAAGGACAATGCGACACTCCACTCATCCAGAATTGAAACAGAGTGGCTCCAAGAACACTCTTCTGCGTTTAAACTGGCCACCAAACTCCCCACACATGAGCATTATTGAACATATCTTGGATGCCTCGCAATGTGCTGTTCAAAGAGATCTCCAACCCCTTATACATTTACGGATTTATGGACAGCCCTGCAGGATTCATGGTGTCAGTTTCCTTCAGCACTACTTTAGACATTAGTTGAAGGCACGCTACATCATGTTGCAGCACTTCTGCACGTCAGTGGGGGCCCTACACGATATTAGGCACTTGTACCAGTTTCTTTGGCTCTTCAGTGTAATTAATTAAATATGTTATTTATTAAATGTTTGTATACAAATATGATATTACTATACCTCTGTAACAGTATGCTGTTTGCAAAGACCATCATTTGATGACTACATTCAAAAAGGAATGTAAATAAAATAAAATAACCAATGACTGCTAGTACAGATCTGGTATGTGAATCCAGTCTGGGTTTGACATGTCCCTCCATCTTGCAAGAAAATGTATTGCACATTATATGGACATTCCATACCCTAGTACATAAATTTATAAAACTTTCTCACAACAATTTTCCTTAGTCTCTTCTCAAGACTGTAACTGAATTGAGTCATTTCCAACCTTTCTAATCCAAAGCAACATACCTACTAACTTTACCTCACAAATCTCTCTGCACTGTCCACATAATAGTAAACTAAATACTTCCTTACCTACTGCTTTCATCTATTTATACACAAGGTCTAAATTAAGTCTCAGACTTGCAAACACTTCAGCAAGTCTACGTAAACTGAGATTAAAAAGAGTAATAATAAAAATAAAACGGAAGCCACTGCCACTCTTACACAGAACATATGTGACAGCTGGACTTTACCATTTGTTGGTAAAGATAGAATGTTTTAAACAAATTCATATGTTAAATCAATTTATCCTTCTTCCAGTTAGTGATTAAAACACAAGTCACTGGCAACCAGGTACACAACCTATTAAGTATTGAAATCAATTACAAATAATAACATCTAATTTGTGTAAATGCCATCTGTTATCTATCAAACACTCCTCTTCTTACTATCTACATCTACAGTAAGTAATGCACGATTCATAACATGTTTTGGCAAATACATCTCAAATCTTGCAAACACCAACAACTTTTGTGCAGCTAAAATTTGTCAAAGCATATAACTTTTTGTGAGTGTAATATTTCACATCAATATACAGAAAGTTTCTTTGCATGCACTGCTTAAGGCAATATTAGTCTCGAACTGGAAATGTGACATGAGCTGTTAATTCTTCTGTCTCTGTCATAAAATGAGACATATTACTGATGCCTGTTGCCAGACTGTTTTTAGATATCCACCATATTTCCACAGCTTCTGTCATGAACAATGGAGCTATCTACATACATATATTCCAACATCAACAGTAAGATATATCTTAAATACTAACAGATGTATCGTTAAAAGCATTCACAATGTGCAAGTGTTTGGGGCCCTATACTAGCATGATCACAATATTCTGTTCATTAATATGAAGAAATAGATAATCAATTTCAGCAAATAGTCATTTGATACAATAAATTTATAGTGCAACAGCAGATATTTGTGTGTTTCCTTAATAACAGATTTTTGTGCACAGGCAAGCATGGTTTAGTAAACTGTTCAACATACAGTTCACTTCCATTTACCACAAAAAAGGTTCATCATCCCTTTCAGCCAAGAACCTGTTTTCAGTAACCTCTTTCGAATCACTGTTACACTGGTCTTCATTGACCAATTGTCTTATCTGTACCCTAATTCATTCAACTGTTTCCATAATTCATGTCACTCATTACTGTTTTTCTTGGCCATCTGTTCTCTTTCCTTCTGTTTCTGCTCCCTTATTTTGCTCTTCTTTTGGTTTTAGTTTTTCCTTACTCTAGTCATAATCATTACCATGAGAGATCATGAGAGTTTCTTTATTTCAACATCTTTGCCCATGCAATAAACTTACTTCCTTGCATATGAATTTATAGGTCTTAACTTGGGATTCTTGCCAATTTACTGTGAATGTTCATCACCTTTTATTTGTTTCTTTGAGTAGTTCCCTGTGGTACAATGCATAATGCTTGAAAGCCATTTTCTACTGTCATGATTCCATTTTTGCTTAACTAAGATCTGAAACATCTATAAATATCACTGCATTAATGTTTGTTCCATAGATCATGTGTATGTTATTTCGTAATGATATGGAACGTGTCAGTTTAACTTAGCTTTTTTTACACGATATAATTTGTGTGTGTGTGTGTGTGTGTGTGTGTGTGTGTGTGTGTGTGTGTGTGTGTCAGCATAATTCATCCCTTTCTGTGCCAAAGTCAGATTTAACCCAGAAGAGTGAAGATAAACCTTTCTTCTAGTGTTTTAGCTCTGCACTTTGCTATTATTTTTGAATTGGGATGGGTTATTAATAACAAGCTTCGTAAGTGAATATGCGTATTGCGAAGGCGCTGTGAATATCCCGAGTCCCTTAAATAAATGTCTGCAAGGTGATCTTGGGTGAGCTATAGTTATTATTTTGATTACATGCTTTTGTGTAATGATTACTTTTTTTCCTTAATGATGAATTACCCCAAAATAAGATGCCATATGAAAGCAGTGAATGAAAATAGGCATAGTAGACTAATTTACTAATATGTTTACCACCAAAATTTGCAATAACCTTAATAGCAAAGTAGCCGAACCTTAATGTTTCAGCAGATCATCAGTGTATTTCTTCCAACTCAATTTCTCATCACTGCACACATTCAGAAATTTTGAATATTCTGCCTTAGCAACAGACTCCTGTTCAAAGTCTATATTTATCAACAGTGTTCTGCCATTTACTGCACAGAACTGTATACACTGTGTTTTCTCAAAATTTAGTGAGAGTCAATTTGCAGAGAACCACTTTATAATTTTCTGAAAGACATTATTCACAATTTCCTCAGCAAATTTTTGTTTGCTGGGTGTGATTAATATACTTTTATCATCAGCAAAAAGAACTAGCTTTGCATCTTCATGACTGGAGAGAATATATATTTTGAACATTAAGGGACCCAAGACTAAACTCTGTAGGACATCATTCTTGATACCTCCCCAGTTAGAGGACTCTGCTGATTTTTACAGATTATCTGTACTGTTAATTTCAACCATCTGCATTCTTCCAGTTAAATATGAATTAAACTATTTGTGAACTGTCCCAGTCATACCATAATACTTATGCTTATTTAGAAGAATTTCACAGTTCACACAGATAAAACCCTTTGAGAGGTCAAAAAAAATTCCAGTGCATGATATTTGGTTATTCAATGGTAACATTATTTTTCACTGTACTTTCACAAGGCTCCTGTGATACACCAATATTATTTTTCACTGTATTTTTATGTGAATCTTGTGATATTTTAACATCTCTAGCATCGGACTGTCTGAGCTTCTCAGTAAGCTTAATTTCATTCAGTATTAAATCATTGGACACTGATCTTAGCCCAAAAAAAGAGATACTCCCACGAGTTTCAGTGCCCCCCCCCCTTAAATACTTTGCTATCACCCCAGCCAATTTGCCCTTCCCATTCCTACCAAGATGCAGGCCATGCCTTGTGAGTCCCACCTACCAATAGAATCAACAGGAACCAAACCCATGCCTGACAAAGTAGTCACCCGAAGCAGCTGATTTAACTCCATATTGACCCTCCTGGCACAGCTGTTCAATTGGGGCCGATCATACTGCATGAAAGTAGAAACCAAGACAACATTTGTATGGTTTGTTGTAGGTACTATTTTTTATGAGGTCACATTTAATACACTCCTGGAAATGGAAAAAAGAACACATTGACACCGGTGTGTCAGACCCACCATACTTGCTCCGGACACTGCGAGAGGGCTGTACAAGCAATGATCACATGCATGGCACAGCGGACACACCAGGAACCGCGGTGTTGGCCGTCGAATGGCGCTAGCTGCGCAGCATTTGTGCACCGCCACCGTCAGTGTCAGCCGGTTTGCCGTGGCATACGGAACTCCATCGCAGTCTTTAACACTGGTAGCATGCCGCGACAGCGTGGACGTGAACCGTATGTGCAGTTGACGGACTTTGAGCGAGGGCGTATAGTGGGCATGCGGGAGGCCGGGTGGACGTACCGCCGAATTGCTCAACACGTGGGGCGTGAGGTCTCCACAGTACATCGATGTTGTCGCCAGTGGTCGGCGGAAGGTGCACGTGCCCGTCGACCTGGGACCGGACCGCAGCGACGCACGGATGCACGCCAAGACCGTAGGATCCTACGCAGTGCCGTAGGGGACCGCACCGCCACTTCCCAGCAAATTAGGGACACTGTTGCTCCTGGGGTATCGGCGAGGACCATTCGCAACCGTCTCCATGAAGCTGGGCTACGGTCCCGCACACCGTTAGGCCGTCTTCCGCTCACGCCCCAACATCGTGCAGCCCGCCTCCAGTGGTGTCGCGACAGGCGTGAATGGAGGGACGAATGGAGACGTGTCGTCTTCAGCGATGAGAGTCGCTTCTGCCTTGGTGCCAATGATGGTCGTATGCGTGTTTGGCGCCGTGCAGGTGAGCGCCACAATCAGGACTGCATACGACCGAGGCACACAGGGCCAACACCCGGCATCATGGTGTGGGGAGCGATCTCCTACACTGGCCGTACACCACTGGTGATCGTCGAGGGGACACTGAATAGTGCACGGTACATCCAAACCGTCATCGAACCCATCGTTCTACCATTCCTAGACCGGCAAGGGAACTTGCTGTTCCAACAGGACAATGCACGTCCGCATGTATCCCGTGCCACCCAACGTGCTCTAGAAGGTGTAAGTCAACTACCCTGGCCAGCAAGATCTCCGGATCTGTCCCCCATTGAGCATGTTTGGGACTGGATGAAGCGTCGTCTCACGCGGTCTGCACGTCCAGCACGAACGCTGGTCCAACTGAGGCGCCAGGTGGAAATGGCATGGCAAGCTGTTCCACAGGACTACATCCAGCATCTCTAAGATCATCTCCATGGGAGAATAGCAGCCTGCATTGCTGCGAAAGGTGGATATACACTGTACTAGTGCCGACATTGTGCATGCTCTGTTGCCTGTTTCTATGTGCCTGTGGTTCTGTCAGTGTGATCATGTGATGTATCTGACCCCAGGAATGTGTCAATATAGTTTCCCCTTCCTGGGACAATGAATTCACGGTGTTCTTATTTCAATTTCCAGGAGTGTATTTTAGCTCTGATCCCTATCAACACTGTTTCCTACTCCACTCACTATCACAACATGATCCTGCTTTGTAAAAACCTTGCACAATGATCCTTCATCATCTATCATTTGGCTAAGACATGCACTCGGCTTTTAAAAGCTTGTGAGCTGGTACCTGTCACCAAATTTTTCCTGCAAGATCTGGCTCACACCTCTTCCATGGCTACTACCTAACAACAGAACTTTCCTCTTACTTTCTACTTTTTTTGAAAAAGTTGGTTTCCTGGTGAAAGTCTGTTGAGTATTAACTACACTTACGTATACCTGAGCCTCTTCCTTATTAATCTGTTAATCCATTTACCTCAGTTATGACATTATAAAACAAAGTAAGGTGATCCTAATGCCGTCCAAGCTAAATCAAAAGAAATTATAAGAAATTTTCCTTCGAACAAATATATGATGATAAATGCCATTTCACAGGGACTAGACTAGAAGGTCATGAATCCCTACATCCTAGTCGAATTCTGCTGTTCATGAAGGTGGTGGTGGTGGTGGTGGTGGTGGTGATGATGATGATGATGACACTGAACAGAGAATTTACAGTGTCAAATTTATTTGCTATGACAGTTACTGTAACCCACCACTTGACTAATCTAACAGTCAGCAGGGGTGGAACATCTAGACAGCTGAGAAATTCGAAGGGGGAGGTGGGGGGGCAGCTAGAAGGCCCTGGACCTCTTATGTGATGAGGGGCTCTCTTACCAACAAGTCCCCCCCCCCAACACACACACACACACACACACACACACACACACACACACAGATTCAGAAGTGAAAAGACTGTAGGGAAAATACTAACATCAGCTACATCTAAAACGGAGGAAGAAAACAGGCAAGGTTTTTTTGGCTGAAAATACTGAATGCATGAAAAGCTAAAAGAATTTGTTACACATATAGATGTGGAGGGGGAAACTCACTGGAGACTCATCAATCCTCTTTTTGAGGTGAATCAACAACTGTAACTGTATGCTCTTTTTCCAAATAGTTGTTTCTTATTACATCTGCTATCATATTTGGAGTTCCTTTGTTTCTAAGAATGCTTTAATACTGCATAATGTCAACAGAAAACTTTGTTTAAAAATCAGTGTTTTCCCAGAGGTTTTAGGTATATTTATCAAAAACATATGGTGCTTAGTACCTCCCAGTGGCAGGTCTACAACATTATTTAATCAACTTGGGTGTCAAAAGTGGATAATGATTCAGCATTAATTATATTTCAGTTAGCCTCATTCCCACTAAAACAGTCCCCTCTTCTGCTGGATAAAGGGATTTCAGATTCCAAAACCTATCTTTTCAATTCCTCTTTGTGTCTGTGTATATATCTGCTGTTGTTTGGTAAATACTTTTTATCTGTATACATTTATAGTAGAAGTTATTCAGTGAAATAATTGTCTTGTTCCCTTTTTTCAAGTGACACTCATAGTCATCAATGTATAGTGTTCAGAAAACATACATCAGAAATCCTTTACTAATCAGTCACTTCATCTAATTGCAAACAGCACTCTACTCAACAATGTCCGAAAGTGACTGAAATTATTTCAAGCAACTATAGCTTTTTTAAAAAAAATTACTATGTACAGTTCTCAGTATTTTAACCTTCTTTATTGCAGGCTTACTCTAATTCTTCATATTTCTTTTTTGCTTATTTCTGATCTATACCATAGCAATCTAATGACACACAAAATTAACAGTCAGTATCCAGTTTTCAATGCTTCAAGCCAGAATGTGGTTTAAATTCTTTTTTCTACATTAAAGTTTTTTGCATCCTTTCAACAAGGCTTAGAAACAGGTCAGCAAAAAAAATTCAACGCCATTCTTTAAGCATACTGTCTAACAAGACATTTTACTGCACAGAGTATCCGCGTAATGAAATTTATCTGTTAAAGGTTCACAAACTTGCAAGAAGTTTTCAACGTGAGAACTACTTTAAAGCAGTTATGTGGCTTACTGGTATATCCTTTTGGAAGATCAGGTTCAGCAAAAGGATGCAGAAAATACGGCGAAGAAAAATAAATAATATAGGGAACAAAATCAAACAATGGAAAGTCCAGGTTGGAATATCAAGAGCTACACACAAGCACAATGAAGAGACTGTTACACACTAAGCTTATGGCCAAACCCTTCTTCATAAAAGGAAGAAAAAAACACACACTCACACAAGTAAGCACACCTCACACAATTATGATCGCTATCTCTGGCTGCTCCGACCAGAGATAGCTGTCGTGTGTGTGATTTGTGCTTGCTTGTGCGAATGTGTGTGTGTGGACTTTTACCTTTTCTGAAGAAGACTTTGGGCAAAACCTTAGTTTGTAGCAGTCTTTTTGTTCTGCCTATCTGCAACTCAATAAGTCATCTACACAATGAGGCAAGCTACCCTTTTTATAATATTCTGAACATGCAGACTGCAGAAGTAGTCATAGATACGAATCATGAAAGAGCTCTCAAATAAGACATATGATCCACCTATAAAACATTCACAACATGTGACTGCTATGTAAAATATTCCTGAACTTTTAACAGGATGGACTGAAAATGAACATACAAATAACTTAGTGCAATGCAAGTATGATGACATTGAAATCAACTTCTTGACTCTGCCTACTTAATGCTCAACATATAGTCCTTAAGTAGTAGCCATAAATGATGGTGGTCAAGCTTAGACTCATTCTGCACATCTGATGTCATGGATTCTCTGAACACCCTGCTGTAAACATTGTAACTAACCTGAGCATTATATGTGATTGTAGCAAGTTATTTTGTAAATTTTTATTCCACTGTTGCAAGTTGTCAAGACTGATGATGGTAGTATGTGAAAAATTCTACATTACTGAGCTAGAGATGTAATTTGCAAGATAATGCTTTCTTCAAGTGTAAAGCCCCTCTACGCGCATACTGCAACTGCCGCTTGGAAATGCAACACTGCAATCCTTGTCCGTGCAATGGACTACAGTATGATCTAACAAGTTGAAACGAAATACTCTTTTCAAGCTGTTGCTGCAGCCACACACACTACTGACTGATTATCAGCAAGAGCAACAATGAAAATTACACCACATATAGCTCTTCAAGACATCATTTCTACAATTAAGTCCAAAGGTAATGTTCAACGTATTTATGAGATTTACCTTTTTGATTACCTGCAGAATACTTGGTGGCCATCAATGTTCACATGTGTTCATGTACTGCTTCTCAGTTCAAGAATTTGGGAGTATGCATCAGCTATTATTCACGTGTGCGTATGTAATTACCCTAAGCATTCTAAGGAAGCTTGTGTTGTTTTCACACTTGTCAATGGAATACTATTCTGATCTGGCATATCTACATACATTGTGAAAAAGAAAAACAGATGAATGTTTTAAATTTAAAATTAAGTGGTTGAAAGTCCACATTCAACTGTGGGTCCACATACAACTAGCGGATGGTCAACTATAATGTTGGAGTGTGGCAACAGCACACAACCTGCAATAGGGCCATACATGGCTAAATACTGCTGTGTTCATCAACTTTTCTTTTACTTTTTTCATACAAATAAACATATTTAGTATAGAGCAAGCAAATGACCAAATTGTGCAATTGTGGCCTTATCTGCACCTGTCAGAGCAGTAAAAACAAATGGGTGTGTTGGAAGAGCTTCTGGGAATCATGTGCCAGATATACCAATGGTACCTCAAGTACTATCCTTTTCTGTGCATTCCGTCCACTCTACAGAAAGCACGAGATCTAATGCTACTTTTCCAGTTGTCAGTGAGTAGTGCGTCAGTGACAGGACTAGGCACTTTGTACAGGGGAGCCAGGGACGTGAGAGAAATCTTGAGTGTTCTACTAATACCACTAACCACCAAGTTCAAGGTGCTGCCTCCCATTGAAATTAAACCTGTGCCAGCGAGACTCACTTCACCTGTTGGTAAACCTCACAAAACTCATGTCCAACGAAACAGAAACTGCATGTGAGATTGTCTGTACAAGGCTCAGTATCAATGGTGGGCATAAAATTATATTAGGATCCTTCTATCGACCAACAGACTCATCTCCAGATGAATCCAAAAACATTAGTGAAAACCAAAGTTCACTAAATGTAAGTCCTCTAACCATACTGTCATCAATGGAGGAGACTTATCATCCATCAATCAACTGGGAAAATTATAGTTTTGTAAGTGGTTGGCATGACAAGACATCCTGTGAAGCATTATTAAATGTGTTCTCAAAGAACTACCGACAACAGATTGTCGGCAACCTACTCATGATAGGGATACATTGGAGAACTTATTTTCTTTGGAGACACCCATGTAGAAACCAATATCAGTGACCATGAGGCAGATGTAACAATAATGATTACCAAAGTACAAATGGCAACTAAAACAAATAGAAGGATTTATATTTTCAGCAAAATATTAAGGAGGCACTAGTGTAGTATCTCAATAAGAAACTCTAAACTATTAGCTCTGGCGAAGAGTGTGTAGAAGAACTGCAGCTCAGATTTAAAGGATAGTTGACTATGCTCTTGATCAATTAGTTCATGTTGGAGAGACCCGCCATGACACACAGTTACCATAAAGAAACTTCTAAAGAAAAATGACAACTGCATAAAGGTGTAAAACACAGCATAGGACTATAGAAAGGAAGATACTAAATGAAATGTGTTTGGCTGCCCAGAGGGCAATGTGTGATGCGTTTAATGACTACCATACTTACTTACTTACTCACTCACTGGTCATACCGGACTCGAGAGTCCATTACCGCAGCAACGTATTTTCGCCATCTGTCCCTGTCTTGGGGATATTTCCTTCCATTCTCCTTCAATACCTAGGCTCCTCAAATCGGCCTTCACATTGTCCTCCCATCTACGCCTCGGTCTCCTCACGGGAAGTTTTCCCTCTAGGTGCCCTACCAGTACTCTGCGCGCTGCCCTGCCCTCATCCATTCGAGCTACGTGACCCGCCCTTCGCAGCCTATGTGATTTAATAATACTGATTATGTCAGGGCTCGAATAGAGTTCGTGAACCTCTTCGTTATGCAGTTTTCGCCACTCTCCGCTAATGTCATCCCTTTTTGCTCCGAAAATTTTCCTCAAAATTTTGTTTTCAAATACTCTAAACGGCTTTTCATTTTGCACAGTGAGAGACCAAGTCTCACACCCATACAGCATAACTGGTAGAATAATAGTTTTGTATATTCTAATCTTTAAATTTCTAGACAATTTCCGCGATGAAAGTAATCTATTCAGTGAGAAGTAGCACGCATTTCCCGCCCGTAATCTCTTCCTCAGTTCGGATTCAATCTCATTTATCGAAGTGATGTCCACGCCTAGGTACTTAAATGTGTTCACTTTTTCAAACTGCACGACTCCAACTCTTAACATTTGCTGATCTACTGCTGTTGGCATTCTAGTAGTAACCAGGTATTTAGTTTTGTCTTCACTTATCCTTAGACCTACATCTTCACTAGCCTTGATTAACGCATTCGCATTTGCTGTTACAGATTCTTTCCTATCGCTAATGATGTTTAGATCATCTGCATACCCTAATATCTTAATATTTCCATTTAACTCCACACCCTCTGAATTATCTGCTGCCACTCGTACAATATATTCTAGGACTAAATTAAAAAGTAGCGGAGACAGGGCATCTCCCTGCTTAAGTCCGTTCTTTATAACAAATTCTTCTGACTCCAATTTCCCCACGCGTACTCTACCTTTTGTGTTTTTCAAACTCACTTCTATAAGTCTAACATACTTCTTTGGTATTCAAAGTTCCAAAAGAATTCTGTACAATTTTGACTGCAATACTTAATCATATGCTTTTGTAAAATCTATGAAAAGATTATGAACTGGTTTATTGTATTCCCATTTCTTTTCCAAAATTTGACGCAGGGTGAATATTTGGTCTATAGTTGATCTGTTCCTCCGAAAGCCAGCTTGGTAATCCCCCACAATTTCATCTGCATATGGTGTAAGCCTGCTTAGCAGAATATTCGAGAAAATTTTGGAACATACTGGTAACAGCGATATGCCTCTATAATTTCTACAATCCATTTTGTCATCTTTCTTAAAAATTGGGATCAGAATCGACTCCTGCCACTCTTCAGGTATCATCTCTGAGTTCCATACTTTAGTTATCACTTTGTGAATTACTTCCACCAATTTCTATCCCCCATTTTTAACTAATTCTGCAGTTATGCAATCTGATCCTGGTGCTTTATGGTTTTTCAATTTGTTGATTGCATCTCTTACTTCCTTTAACGTTGGCTCAGGTATCTGGGGTTCTGCTGTATGTATTTCGTACGCCTGCTCATTTCCTGCTTCCTGGTGTACATTTAACAGATGCTCAAAATACGCCCTCCATTTACTTAATATAGCCTCGAAGTGCATTTGTCCTAGCCTTGAAGCCCTTCCTATATCCATTTATGTCTAGGTAAAGTTCCCTTTATGGTTTTTGTTTTACTGTTTGTTTCCATTTTTGTAATTTGATTGTTCAAATAATCCATCTTCTTTGCCCATAGCCTACGACCAACTTCCCTTCTCAAGTTCAAGAACTCCTCTCGTTTTCTGTCTCCCATTCTATCCCAATCTAATCACGCTTTTCTCCTTTCCTCTACCAATTTCTTGCATTCCTCACCAAACCACGGTTTCCTCCTGTTCTTCTTAATTGTACCTATTGTGACCTTCGCTGCCTCTTTGATATTATTCCTCACAGTGATCCACTGTTTGTTTACATCCTCGTCTTGATCTTCGTGTGTCCTGAGAGCATCAAACCTATTTGAAATTTCTACCATGTACCTTCTTCTAAAGTTTTCATCATTTAGCCTGTCAGTGTCAATCCTAACAAGTTCTGCATTGTGACACCTTGAAGTTGCTGTAGATAGGCGTTGGTGAACTTTGGCAACTACAAGAAAATGATCAGAATCACAGTCTGCTCCCCTGAAAGTCCTAACATTTTCTATACTAGTGTGCCATCTTCGATCTACAAGAACATGATCAATTTGGTTTCGGCTGTGTCCATCCGGAGAGACCCAAGTTGCTTTATGAATGTCCTTCCTTTTGAATTATGTGCTCTCAACAATCATGTCTTTTGAAACAGCAAAATTAACCACCCTTGTGCCATTATCATTCGAAATGTTATGCCAACTTTATTTCCCAATTGTAGGCCGGAATGCTTCCTCCTTCCCAATCTTCGCATTAAAATCACCTATGATTAATTTTGTATCATACGAGGAGAACTCATCCCACAGTTGATCTAGTTCTTCATAAAAGCAGTCTTTAACAATCTCTTCAGTGTCCTAGTCAATTCCACCTGCCGGACAACACTATAACTGATAGTCGGTCACTAATGAACCTTATATCTCTGATTCCGTGAGGCACTTTTCTCTGTACTGCGAAACCTGTTCCGAAACTGTGAGCATCCGCACCTCCATAGAAAAATGCATAGTTACCCCTCTTTATGCTCCCCTCCCCCTGCCACCGAGTTTCTTGAATAGCTGTAATGTCTACATCACATCTATCTAATTCGTCTAATAATGTCTGGAATGTTCCTGGTCTGTTCAAACTTTTAACGTTCCATGTTCCCAACTTGAAAGTTCCTTTCGGCCTGAATCTCTTCTTCACTTGCACTCTTAATGACTACCATAGCAGAATATTATTGAACAACCTCTCACGAAACCCAAAGTCTGTTAACATTACCAAAACTACTGTCCAGATTCTCATGGGTGAGATAGGGACAGAAATCAAGGGTAGCAATTCAGTTTTCAAATGGTCATTTACAAATGAAAATCCAGGGGTACTACCCCAGTTTAATTCTAATGCCACAACAAAGATTTGTGATATAGATATTAGTGTCAATAGTGTTGAGAAACAGCTGAATTCGCTACAATCTAACAAAGCTCCATGACCTGACGGAATCCCTACCAGATCCTATGCTGAATTTGCACCCAAGTTAACTCATCTTTTAATTATAATTTATTGGAGACCCCTCTAACAAACAAATTTGTACAATAATTGGAAGAAAATGCGTCACACCTGCCATCAACAAGGGTGCCAGAAGTGACCCACAAAACTGCCATCCAATATCCCCGACATCCATTTGTTGTAGAATCTTAGAACATATTCTGAGCCAAACATAATGAGGTATCTCGAACAGAATGACCTCCTCCATGGCAACCAGCATGGATTCCAAAAACATTGATCATTTGAAACGCAACTTGCACTCTTCTCACACAACATGCCGAAAACCATGGATCCAGGCACTCAGATGCAGTATTTCTTGAGTTTCAAGGAGCATACCACACCAACATTTATTAACAAAAGCGTGCTCATACGGGAAGTGTGTTGGGGTCCTAGTTGTTGATGATGTACATTAATGACCTTGCAGACAATATTACTAGTACAGACTTTTTGCAGATGATGCAGTTATCCATGTTGAAGTAACATCTGAGAAAACCTGCACAAATAACCAGTCAGCTCTTGATAAGATTGCAATGTGGTGTTAAGATTGGCAACATGCTTTAAATGTTCAAAATGTATAACTGTGTACTTCAAAAAGAAAATTATCCTACGTCCATAGTACAAATATGTCACTAATGGAATGAGTCTACTCTTATAATTGCTTGGGCATAACACTTTGTAGGGATATCATGTGGAATGATCACATAGGCTTAGTCACTGGTAAAACAGTTGGCAGACTGTGGTTCGTTGGCAGAAAACAAGGGAAATGTAGTCAATCTACAACAGAGATTGCTTACAAATCACTCGCACAACCCAACCTACACTACTGTTTAAGTATATGGCACCCTTACCAAGTAGGAGTGACAGGAGTTATTGAATGTATACAGAGAATGACAGCACAAATGGTCAGAAGTTTGTCTGACCTATGGCAGTGTGTCGTGGAGATGTTGAAGAAACTAAACTGGCAAACACTTTAAAACAGATGCAAACTATCCAGAAAAAGCCTACAAAATTTCAAGGCTCAGCTTTAAAAGATGACATTATCCACTGGTTTCCTATACTATCAATCCTTAAAACCTCAGTTTATCTAGAATATCATGATTCACATAGTCAAATGCCTAAGACTGGTCACAGAAAATACCAGCTGGTATTATTTTGTTATTTAATGCTAGTAAAATTTGGTGAGTATGTGAAAAATGGTAGTCACAGTTAAGCAACTCTTCTGAAATCCAAACTGTGATTTCCTGAGGATATTGTTGTTGCTCAGGTGGGTTATTACTCAGGAATAAATGACCTTCTCAAAAATTTTTGAAAACATCGGTACTGGAACGGGTCAGTAGTTGTGGGCCTCTCTCATCACCTTCTTATTGAAGGTATTTTTACAAAGGCATATATCCATACCTCTGGGAAGATACCCTGAAATAGTGATGCACTACATATTTCAGAAAACTCTGTGATTATTGTATGGGAACAAATCTGTAGTACTCTTGTTAGCAAACCCATGTGAGCTTTTATTTTTGAGAGAATATATCATTTTCTTAACTTCGGAAGGTGAATTTTAACAAACACAGTATTCTTAGTAAAAATCAGTTGAGACTTCAAAAGGATATTTTAATTTAACAGGCCATTCTCTCATTTGTTAACCTCCTAGAACCCATAAACAATAAAATGTCACCAGCTGGAATCTTGTGATCTACATCGTCCTGTCACACGTATGTGACCACCACTTATGTTCAACGTTAACATGCAATAACCACTCACAGACAGCAGGTGGCAGCACTAGCAGTGGAGGGTATATAAAGTGTGTTGAGGATGCAGAAAACAGTGCAAGAGTTGTCATAATGCAGAAACAGATGGATTTATCTGACGTACAAAAGGGCATGACTGTGGGCTTTTGGGCCAGTAGTGGAAGCATTTCTGAAACAGCTACGTTTGTAAAGTATTTGCAGGACACCATGTTAACAGTATATTGTGCACAGCAAAATGGCGCTATCCACATCCAGCACCAAGGCAACTATGGTGTACCATGGCCCAAAGATGAAAAGGGTGAATGACGGCTGCGGAGATGTGTACAGGTGAGCAGATGTGCAACTGTTGAGCAACTTATCACCCAGATGAACCAAGGGGCTACCAACAGTGTCTCCTTAATGATCGTTCAGTGAACGTTGCTGCATATGGGCCACTGCAGCAGGTGCCTGGTTCAAGCACCCATGCTGACTACTGTTCATTGGTGACAAAGGTTGGAATTTGCATGCTAGTACCACAACTGGATGTCAACTGAGTAGTGACAGGTAGCTTTTTCAAATGAGCTATGTTTTATGCTCTATTGGGCAGATGATCGTTGGTACGTATGACAAGAAATGTCTGAAAGCAAACACACTGCAACAATCGTCTGAGCATTATGGTCTGCGAAAGTTACTGTGGCCTTAGGCTCTTCACACTGCAAATCCTCAACCACGAAACCTAGTGCAGCACTGAAACTGGCATGGCTCCACACTCCTGTTGCTATCTTCCTGAACATCACTTTATTTCTTTCCGCATGTCATGCTGTGGTCTGCACTGCAAAAAGGTGATTATTCAGGCTTTTGGCAGGTGTCACATTTATATGACTAGAGTGTGTATCTAAAACATTCAACAGTATAGAGAAGGCATGGCCAACCTTTGGTGACCAGCAGGCCAGATTCACATACATACTTCAGCCTCATCACGTTACACAACAGCAGCACTCCTAGTGCTTAAACTGAAAGCTGTAGCTTCCATGATGTTAATGTTTATGGAGTAACACACTGGTATGAATGTTAAAATAGCTGTATTTAAGAAATTTCGCTGCAAAATTCTGAAGCACCATTAGCAAAGAAACAATGTTCATGTAACATACATAAATGTAAACAACTGAAGACGGGATGCCAGGCATCTTGAAATGTCAACTTGGAAAAATAAATGCCTGTAAAAACAACTGTTTGCAGCTAATTTATTATACTCTCTCTCTCTCTCTCTCTCTCTCTCTCTCTCCCCCACCCCTTCCACACATTTCTTTAGATAACAAAATTCTTTCTACTTAGGAAGACTGGACACTATGGCTTACTATTGCTTAAATGGTAAAGCAAGGATGTGGCTCGAGCCACATATAGATGACAGAAAGTATACAGCAGCTTTGAGTAATTCCATAATGGCTAACTGCCTGCTCTGAGTGGGGCACACTGAAATGTGGGACACCACAGGGCTCAGTGCTTGATCCCGTACTACTGTTAATCTTTAACAATGTCCTGCCACGATATATGAGCTGAAAAACACACTTCACCCTATTTGCTGACAACACAACCAATATTATCAACTAAGTACCCAATTGCAATCTTGAGAACACCGCTACCACTATATTCAAAGAAGTTCTAGAACAGTTCATTTCAAATGGTCCATTCCTCAATGTTAACAAGACTCAGTTCATTTGGTTTCTCACAGCACAAACAGCTAGCCGTTGAAGTAAAATGTGGTGAAAAATACTAAGGGCTGAGTCTCCCACCTTTCTGGCATTACATATTAACAACAAACTAAACTGGTCAGTTCACATCCCTGACCTACGAAAAAGTCTGAATTCAGCAGCATTTGCCATTTGCTCGATTGCATCATATGACAACATATTCTGGAAAAAAACAGTCACAAGTAAATAAAATCATTATGGCACACAAGAGGGTCATTAGAATTATGAGTAGAGTCCATTATGGACACTTTTGGAGAAATTTATTCAAACAGTTGGGGATTCTCACCATGTCTAGGTCAGTACATTTTTTCCACTTATGTGCTTTGTCAACAAGAACAGTAAAATTTACAAAATAAATACATCAGAATAATGATACAAGAAGTAAAGATGATGTTCACAAAGATATATAAAAAATCTCAGTTTGGCACAAAAAGCAGTAGCTATACTATTCAGGCCCTAACATATACAAATAAAATCATGTTAAACCAGACTAAAAATTTTATATTTTGGATAGCTTTTTCCATTTTTACATTAATTTTTTGACAGTGTGTAATATTTTGAGAATTTGTTTAATTTTAAGCACTACCATATGAACTTAGAATGTAGCACTGGAATTGTACTTGTGGACAGAACCATTTCTATAGTGTGTCTCCAAGTCTTTGAAACAAAATCTTGGGGTGATGGATCAAGTCATGGGGAAAAACATTTTGTTTGGTAACCCTTCCAGTGGTCATAGGCATCTTTTACAATTGATTATACCCCCGAGAGGTAGCAGAGTAAAAATCTTATGGCGTTGGGGGCGCCCTAAAAAAATTCAATTCCTCCCTAAATAACAGTTGACAGATTGTATCAGTGCAAGAAGCAGACTCACGTGAAATGAAGTTGAAACAAGGTGAGCCACAGGGATCCATAATAATGTCTCTATTGTTCTTAACGTTTGTTAATGACACAGTCTCCAATGGGCATGTCTTGCAGTTCACAGAGGATACAATTTGGTTCTCAAATGGGGAGAATGTAGTTCACGCTGTTCAACAAGCAGAAGTTCTATTCAGAACAAGATGAAAATTAATGAAGAGAAAACACAGAGGTTCATATGCCACTTCAGTTTTTCATTTATACCAAGTGAACCTGGAGACAGCACACAAAACATATATGTTCCAAGCTAATGGGTCCTATGCCTCTTGAGGAAATTCAAATGGGTAATATCCAAACAGTACCTATTACCAGTATACTATGCAATGTTCCATAGCTACATCAGCTATGTATATTATTGTGACGCCATTCTGCATGCTGCAAGAATGTGCTTCTACTGCAAACGAAAATAATGAGGATCATTACCTCAAACAAAAAAACTGATCACCGTAAACTTTATTTTTATTTTTAAATTAGGAGTTCTGACTGTTTAAAGACAATATATATACAGCTGCCTTGTTCTGACATTGACAAGTATAAGCCCCACAGAAAGAAAAATGAAGTTCATCATCAACACAGCACTCACTATGTCTACCTGAACTGCAACTCAGTGGCAATAAAAACAGCAGCAATTCTGCTATTTTACCACACTGTGTTTTAATATTACTGCAATACAGTGCTTAACCTCATGTTCTATACTAGTTTACACTGCAATACCGTATTTGTTTTACTGTAGTAATATTATTGTAAACTTAACGGTCCGTCCAGCAATGGCTGGTGAATGACACAGAAATGGTAATAGATATGCATGTGTGCAGTAGGAGTAATTAGAAAGTAACACTGTGTGTGGGGCAGTGGGGTTACAAGAACTGCATCCCCTAAAAATATTCAGTGCCGAGGTGCCATGACCAAATACAGAGCACTGGTTGTATCTTTGTTACATGCACAAATTAAATGTTTAAAGAGTTTCAGTAAGCAATAATTTGACTGTTTACAAACCATCATCACTTTGAACAAACAATCTAAGCTGGACATGTTTTGCTAAAATTACAGCCACATCAGCAAAACCTGTCTGTGTAGAGAAAGGTAAGTTTGCGCAAAACAATACCTATCCAAAAAAACTAATTCATTTGTAACAAAAAGACAAGCAACAGATTCAGCTTCAAGTTCAGTTATTTCTTTCATGGAATAGTTTGCAGGATTAGAAAACAAACAGTCATGAATTGTACGATGGTAAGGCATTTTTCCTCTTTCTTTTTACGTTTCTATAGAAAACACTAAAAGTTCCGTATTGGACCATATTGTCACCTTCCAACCCACTCAAGACCTCGGGTTGAACTACAGATCAGGCAGTGACCACAACGAAGATTAACGTACACGGAGTGGGGGGAGGAGGGTCCATTACCACACTTTAACCATGAAACAAAATAACAACCAAGATTTCAGAGCAGTAGTAGATAAATACGAAAGAAAAAGGTGATCGCAGAAATAGTTCATAAATTGAGTGTCGCCACTTTGCAGTCTGCTTACTATACGAAGGAACGTCAAAACGTAAAAAGCTACTTCGTTTGCAAATTATATCACGAAATGAATACATAGGTAGCGCTCATAAACACAGTATGTGGAATATTGAAGCTAGAGAGAAAGTTTAGACGCAGTCCCTATACAGTGAAAGCGACTGCACTCTTCCAACAACTCCGATACATTTTCTTTGTGCCCCACACATGTTCTGCCTCGTCAGTGTGTAAATTTACTGCAACACCGCTTTATCACGTCAACGTAATACACCACAAAACATCTTCAGAAAACATTGTTATCACTTGAGGATTTACAACACAAACTTAACGCCATCCTTAATGCGAGAACTGTGGCTCTACCTTGTATCTCCAGCGGCAGCTGACAACACACTAGTAAACGTTCGACAATCAGCCCTAATCTCCTGGTGTACTATGTCGCGATAAATGTATCACATGAAGACAGGTTTTATACCGGGATCACATACGTCGCTCTTATCTTCATACGCTATCACTTGCTTACTGCTATGTTAACAGCTACTTAAGAACCTTTGCCAAGGTTAAGGGACGATGTAATGGATTCTGGTGCAAAAAATCGATATTTTTAAATATTATTTTCTTAATTTGCAGATTTATGGGTGAATTTATTGTGATAGCCGTATTAGAATATTAAACTGTTTAACTCTGCACTGCAAGCAACTCCCACCTTTTCCGACATTTGGGAAACTGCTTGCTTCAGCGTCTCTTTAGTGAGTGAAAACTGAAAAGCATAGGCCATATATCCAAGGTCCGTGTAATCACCTTACGGGAACTCTATTTTATCTATGGTCTATGCCAATTGCCAAGCCTTGTAACGCATAGACCATAGATAATAGTTTATGGTGTAAAGCATGGAGGTGTAAGGAGCTTATCGATATCTCTGGCTGACATATACATCTTTGGCTGAGACGTTGCATGTAATTATTTACGTTTTGTACTGCTTGACAATGAAAAGCCACCAGGAGGAAAAGGGAGGCTGATTCTCTTTAGTTATATTGTTGGAGAGCTATCAGGAAAAACGCAAACAATTTAGATACAATGAGGCGTGCTGTGTGGCAATTTTTTTTCCAAAAATTATTCACTGACCAAACACCAATACATTATTGTGGGATTTTAGAATCTATGCCTCCCTCGTGTGGGAATACCTCTTGTGTTGCTATGTAACTACGGACTCTATGATTTATTTTATTCCGTGTACTGGTATTGATCTTATGTGTGTAATTCATGTAGCTTGCTCAATGTATTAATAAATTGTTCCAATCAGAAACCGCCCATAAATTACTCTGCTAACAGGTTATGGGCCCCGTATTATAAATCGGCGTAATATTCTAAAAAAAATTACGAGATCACCGGTTCGGGAAAATTAGCAGCAGTACGCGGTAATTTGGCACGGCGTAATCGCTAAAATCATGATGCCAGTAAATACCAATTAATTACCTACTATTGAAAATCAGATGGGAAGAGAAATCTACAGTACCTGGCAGTTCGCCATGCGAACATATTTAGAACACGAACAATTATGGGGATGCAACTAAAGTTCGTACAGCAAGAACCAAAATTATACTCTCCGTCCATCCGTTAATATATGATCACTTGCGAGATACATCTACAGCAAAAGAAGCGTGGGACAAGCTAAAGCAAGTCTACAAAGGTTCTTGTCTGTTCAGAAGGATAGGGTTATTAAAAACGTTACTGTCAGCTGGACAGGAGAATTGTTCGTCAGTAAAAGAATATGTGTCAAAGATAATTTCCACGTCACAAAAATTAAATGGCTTGAATTTTAAAGTTAAAGAAGAATAGATTGGATGTATTCTGTTTACAGGATTACCAGACGAAAGAGCTTAGAAAATTCAAACGTGCTGATCACAGGAGACCCCATAAAAATAAGTTACTGCAAGAAATAAACGATGAAGCCTGTAATAAACAATCGTTTAGCGATGCTGCTCTGCGAGTCAACAAGAAAAAGAGCGATGTAATATTCAAAAAGGGTCCCAGGTACTATAACTGCAACAAGTACGGGCATCTGGATAAAAACTGCTGCAGCAAGAGGAAAAATGACGAAAAAACGTCGGCCAAGACAGCCAGCTACCAGACGTTTCTCACAACAGCAGCTCCAGGTAAAGATACACGGACAGAATGGTACGTAGACTCAGAAGCATCAGCGCACATGTCTAAATATCCTTGAAACGATAGTAGTGTTGAAGCATTGACAGGCTCGCAAGTTTTTAATAGCAAACAATGAAAGCTTACGCGTAAAAGGTATAGGATCATCATTTGTAGATGTTCTCACTGATAACAAGAAAGCTGGAATCAAAGTAGAGGATATTATGTATGTGCCTCAGCTAAGCACAAATCTACTGTCTGTTAGTAAAATAGTAGAAAAAGGTCATTCGATTTTATTTGACGATCAAAGTTGTATTTACGATGCATGCAAAAATATGGTTGCTAGTGCGTCATTAACAAACGGAAGGTACCGACTAGACCAAACATGTGATCGAAATTTTGAAGCAAAGTCCGTACTGCAGGCAAACAGTGCAGACTTGTGGCATAAAAGATTAGGTCATCTGCATTCTGAAGCTATGGATGCACTTTGTAATGGTCTGAGTAGTGGAATTTCATATAAGGGAACAATAAATACTCCCTGTGCAATTTCCTTAGAGGGAAAACAAACAAGACTTCCTTTTCTACGATCTAGCTAAAGAGCCACAGAAAATCTCGAGCTAGTTCACTCAGATTTGTATAGGCCGATGCAAACTAGATCAATTGGAGGAGCCAAATACTTCCTTACTCTAATTGATGATTATTCCAAGAAAGTATTTGTATATATCCTAGAAATAAACATCAAGTAGCGCAACTGATACGAGACTTCAAAAGTCTAGTAGAAAGGCAAACTGGAAAAAGGATCTGCACTCTACACACCGATAATGGCACAGAATATGTGACTGATAATCTGAATACATTTTTCAGGAAGGAAGGAATCCGATATCATACTACAGCGCCATATACACCAGAACAAAACGGAGTGGCTGAGCATTATAACCATACAATAGTAAAAAAAGCAAGATGCCTGCTCTTTGAAACAAATTTGTCAAATAAATTCTGTGCAGAAGCAGTCTCCACTGCTGTTTATTTAATTAACAGGTCCCAGACTAATGCACTAAAGAACAAGACCCCAGAGGGAGCTTGGACAAACAAGAACCCAAACATTAAGCATCTTTGAAAATTTGGAAGTAAGGCATATGCTCATATTCCAAGAGCGAACAGACGAAAATGGGACAAAAAAATGTTGAGTGTATTTTGGTAGGATTCTGCGACGATTCAAAAGCATATAGACTTTTTGAACTTAACTGTCAGAGAATCATAAAAACGAGATATGTGATTTTTGATGAAGATATTTCGAAACAATGTGAAGAGGGAACTGAGTCAAAGGAACCAAGTCGACTGTTTCTCCCACTGACAGAGAAGAAGCAAGATGAAGTAACTACAACTGAATTAGAAGAAACTGAACTTGAACCTGAGAGTGTAACATCAAGTAGTAGTTCAATGAATACTAGCAGCAATGACGAAACAAGTCCCGACGATCCAATTAATTATAATAAGCAACTGCAGAAAACACGAGGGTAATTGAGAATTCCAAAGCCACAGAAACTGCATGACTTTGTAACTTATCAGTCTAAACAGTCAACTGACTCCGATCCTTCGACATTAGAAGAAGCAATGATGTCAGACAACGCTGAAAACTGGCTTAAGGCAATACAAGACAAGTTACAATCTCACAATGAAAACCACACGTGGGAATCTCCTGATTAATCTTCAGATAAAAAGCCATTAAAAGCAAAATGAATATTTAAAAGAAAGAAAGATATGAAAGGTTTCATTGTACTCTATAGAGCACGGCTAGTGATAAAAGGTTGTGCTTAGAAGCAAGGCCTGGAGTATCATGAAACATATGCGCCACTCATAAGATATAACTCATTGATGTATTTATTTGCTATGGCTGCTAAATATGATCTTGACATTGATCACTTAGATGTTGTCACAGCTTTCTTACAAGGTGACTTACATGAAGAGATTTATGTGAAAGTTCCAGAAGTAGATCCAGTTACAAAGACAGTGAAAAATAATGGTGTAAAAAGACTGTAAAAGGCAGTATATGGATTGAAGCAAGGTGGTCGCTGCTGGGACTTGAAATTACATGGTACACTATTGAATCTAAACTTCAAAAGGTCAACAGCTTATCCTTGAGCCTATTATAAAAATCAAGGTTCAGATATTTTAATATTTGCTGTTTATGTGGACGATATGCTCATTTTTAGTAACAATTCACAAGACAGAGATGCTTTTAAAAACAAACTCAGAAAAAATTTAGGCTGAAAGATCTTGGTGAAATTACAAACTGTTTAGGCATCAGAATTACTAGGAACCGCAAAGAAGGTTATTTGTGGATGGATCAGACACATGTGGAACAAATTCTCAACGGATTTAAGATGAAGGAGTGTAACCCAATATGTACACCACTAGACAGTAATCAGATGCCCACTTACTATATGTGTCCAAAAACAGAACAAGAGCAAGAAGCTATGCAGAACATACCCTATCATGAAGCAGTAGGTAGTTTAATGTACATTGAATTAGGAACAAGGCCAGACCTAGTCTTGCCGATAGGAATTGTTATCCGTTTTTGTAATAATCCAGGTATACTGCACTGGCAAGCAGTCAAAAGAATCTTCAGACATCTAAAAGGTACTAAGGATATGAAACATTTTTCTAAATCAGAGGACTGCCAAATAGTAGGTTACTGTGATGCAGATTGGGTTGCAGATTCTGAAGACAGAAAGTCAACAACTGGATACCTCTTTAAATCTCAAAGAGCAGTGATATCTTTGCAGTGTAAGAAACAGCCAACAGTGGCCCTATCTACAACTGATGCAGAATATATGGCTCTGACCTCACCATGTCAGGAGGCTCTATGGCTTCAAAGGCTACGCAATGAAATATCACCAAACCTCAAAAAAGACCCTGTCAAAATATTATGTGACAATAAGGCAGCAATTGACCTGTCTAAGACTAGCGGCTATAAGTGTCGAAACAAACATATAGATGCAAGACACCACTTCATCAGGAAAAAAATAGAGTCAGCACAAATTACTGTGGAGCACATATCTTCACAGATGTGATGACAAAATCTCTGACGAAGGCACGCCATCATCTGCTACTGCAGGATTTTGGACTGAGAAAGTAGTTTTTGTTCTGTGTGTGAGTGTGTATGTGTGTGTGTGTGTGTGTGTGTGTGTGTGTGTGTGTGTGTGTGTGTCTGTGTGTGTCTGTGTGTGTATCTTTTTTACAGGCATAATTCTAGTGGGGGTGTGGGATTTTATGATCTATGCCTCCCTGGTTTGTGAATATCTTTTGTGTTGCTACGGGCAACTATGGACGCTATGACTTACTTTATTCCTTGTATTGAGCTTTATGTGTGTAATTCATGTTGCTTGCTTAATGTATTAATAAATTGTTCCAATCAGAAACCACCCATAAATTACTCTGCTAACAATAACCCGTGTCCGAAAGACTGTTGGTGTAAGTATAACAGAAGAAACGATACATATGCATATAAAACTCATTACAAGAACCCTTTTTATGAATGCAATCAAGCTCACATTCAGATTTCTTACAAACCTAGATCTACTGAAAAAGTGTCTACGCAGGAAGGCACAGAATGAAAATGAAAGCCTCAGTGATTGAATTTGGGTTAGATGTTCAAAAAGGGCATTCTGTGGACTTGAGGTACTCAAAATAGCTGTATATGATGCAGTTTTATGTTTTAATGACGGAAATAATGGCAGAATTGAAGTGCTGAAGAGAGCTGGTATACTTCCAGATTTGTTTACAACAAAAGGATTTTACACTGTGGGTGACAACAGGACCAAGGAAGCTGACACATCATTGTCTTACCTATGAATACATGCCATGCATATTCGAAGTGGAGAGAAGACTAATCTGAAGGATGACGCGGATCTGTATGGAGTATTTTAAGCTGCAGAGGTATGAGACGAAAAACCACATTTTCTCAGTTTTACATTTTTTCCATTATTAAAAGTCAATTCTCAAAAAGTATATGCACTACAGCTATGAAATTTTGAGGAGCTTTTTCAAACATCTTGCTGGCACATTGTAACTAAAAAAAATGTGAGACCCTTCCAATACATTCTCATTTTTATACGATTGTATGTAGAAAAAAAAATTATTTTGGATGTGCAAAATTCAAAATTCTCTTAATAACACAATTTGTACCATAAATTAATGATTGTAATTCAATGGTCTTATAACCTTTTTAGGACATCATTAATATTTTCAAATTCACTGCATGGTAAGAATCTTAGGTATAGCGTTTAATAAGAAACCAATCAAAACATTAAAAATTCAAATTTCTTTCAAAAAATCAATCCAGTGCCTTTTATTATATGTCTCCGTTAAAATACATCCCTTTTTCTATACAAATGCAAAATTTTTGACCTGTACGTTAATAACTTTGGCAGTAATGGTTTTTAAAATAAATGTTTATATTTTCAGTTACATCCCCTCTTATATAGCCATCTAAAACTGATCTTCCACAGGCACAGAATTACTGACTCCCCCACCCCCTCAACAACCTAAACCACTCAAGATAAGTCAACTTTCAAGTGTAAACATCGGCACATGAGTGGTGCTTGCGTAGCTGAGTCGGTAGAGCCCTTACCAGTAAAATTTAGAGGTCCCGGTGCAAATTTTTATCTGCAGGAAGTATCAGTATCCTACTTGCACACTGCCATGCCAACTTACATGTAGGGCTTCGTTTAAGGGTCTTTCACCTGACAGACCGACATACAAATTTAATGTCTGCAGACTTGTTGACCAACTGCTCAACCGATTTTTCTTGTCCAGAGATTGGTTGGGTATGACCACCTTACAGATGACCCTCCCTAACTCCATCACATCAGTTCAACCAATAAACTGTGCTTTGTGCACTGTTTCTGTGTCGACCATCCAACCACAAAGAAACATTACTAGACTGGAGAAACCATATACTGTATCATTAAGTGCGATATTTAACGGCTGGGGGCTCCCAGGCTTAAGCACACTACCCCTACATGTGAAATTATAGACATGTTTTTCTTACACATTTGCGCACAATATCATAATACTGTGGGTAGGAAACAAAGGTTAACAAACATTTGCTTCAGTATGTGAAGAAGCAGGTTGCAAGCTGCTTCAATATACCAATAACAGACTGTTTCCAAACTAATTTCCTCACAAAAGAGAATCGCCAATAATTGTCGTGGTTGTACATTGTTATTGGTTAACAGTAAATATTGTTATTTAAAACATTAGCGCTTATTTATTTAAACAACTTGCTCCATTACAGGTTTTCAGTTTCCTTTCAGTAACACATATCAATTTAACATCAACGATGAATTAAATACAAAGTTTATGAGCGCTGTCTCAGCATATTACAGAACTTGTAAATGAGAGTTAATGAATAGAGAAACAGTGTGCCATTAGGGATGGCAGACACATTGTTGGAGCATATGCTGACTAGGAAATGTTTTAGTTTGATTTGTACAGGTTTCTCTGCATTACCAGTTATTAAATTGTTAATACAACACTGTTGGGGAAACCCATGTTATTTAAGCTAGTATAGCACAGTCCTTATTTTGAGAGCAAAGACAATGCATTGCAAAACAAAAATTGGAGACATTTTGAACTGCTTCTCCAACAAACCACGACTAGAAGAAACTATGTCCTCTCAGGCTGGGAAAATGGATGATTCATGACAGTTTCCACTGTCGCTGTTTTCCAACAATGGAAGCGTTATTGCAAATTCAGAATTATCTTTATCATGTTCTAAAGCAAATCAACATCTTTCATTGACACATCAAGCTCTGACAATCCATCACTAATATTACGCAAGTGACTGTTTGTTCTTAAATCACCTTCATCACATCCTGAAGTAACATCATCATCTTTCATGGACATATCAGGCTCTGACAATCCATCACTACTATGACATAGGAGATTTTTTGCTCTTAAATAACGAAAAAGTTGGTGACACCATCAAGCTACATTTCCAAGCCGTTTTTGTGCCCAATGCAACCTACAAATTTCCCATCACTTTCCAAAGTGGCCAATATCGTAAGTTCAACCTAAGTTGGCAGGAGAAATATTTTTGGCTAGTATACTCTCCCAATGAGGACTGTGCCTTTTACAAGTAGTATGCATTTTTCGATAAGGCAAGTTTGGCTAAAGGTAGTCGCCAAAGTGTTTGAGCCCTGGTAACCTCCAACTTTTCGAAGTGGAAGCATGCTCTTGAATATTTCAACATCCATGCGAACAATGCTTTCATAAGGCTGCAGTAATCGAGAGTAACAGTTTTGTTCACGTCATTCTGAACAAGGGAAAAGATAAAAAGCATTGTCTGGACCAAGGCTTGATGAAGCAGACGGAAAATAATGGAAAATGCATAGCGCCTATCTTTGAGGCAGTGCTTCTCTGTGGACGTAAGGAGACTACATTAAGGGGAGACAAGACTTTGAACCTATTAAAGTTGTCAAACAAGACGACAAGAACATGTGTAATTTCCACATCTTTCTAAAATATTGCGCGAAAAGTAGCGAAAACCTGTGAACAAGTTTGAATGGAGCAGTTAAACGTGACAAGTACATCAGTGCCCTGGTTGAAAATTAGATCATCTGTAGCATCAATAACCAACTCCTGGGAAGGATTGTGCAGCACATTAATGATGCCAAAGGCTACTGGTTCTTGTGTATGAAAGTGCTGACATTGCAGGAATACAGCAACTCTCTGTTTGTGGCTATTATATTTCCCTATATCTCAAGATTCGTGAAGATTTCCTGAAATTTGTCCCAGTGTTTGATGTGAGAGGCAAAAGATTAGCTGGCTCTATAATTTAAAACATAGTAAAATTTGTTCTTGACGTGTCCTTCTTGCTCTTAAATAACGAATAAGTTGGTGACAACATCAAGCTACAATTCCAAACCGTTTTTGTGCCCAATGAAACCTACAAATTTGTCGGGAAAGGCCATGGGGTGCATGCATTCATACAACTCTCTCTTGGCGCCCATTATATTATCCCATATCTCTGTTTCAGCTGTATATTCTAATTGCACAGGTCATAATTTTAATTTGTTTGTCGCTGACATGTGCAATATTCTTCTTAATAAAAATTCACTAAGAACACTGGAAAACGTAGGCAAATATTAAATGATGCTCTTGAATCATTAACCGATGTTCAAGTCAGGATTTTTGAATGTGCCACACTTACTAGATAGATTGAGCGTCTTTACAGCACAAGACTTCAAGCAAATATACGGTCGTATTGTTTCTGCTCTGGGGAAGATTCAAGAATTGACAACAAGATCACATCCCACGATGTTAACAGCCTTTACCAAGAGAGATTTTGTAGTCTGCTCAGTCGTACTTTCTGAACTGTTTGTGCTGGGTGAGTCAATCTGTCGACAGCTTCAGCACCAAGATTTTGCAGAGTTAATCAATATGGCAGAAATCTTAAAAGGGAACTGCTAGCAATGAGAGAAAATGTTGAGGACACCTTCAGCCATCTTTTCCTAGAAGCCAAGGAATTAGCTTTGGCCAATAGAGCTGAAATCAAGCAACTATGCATTTCCACCAAGCAAGCACAGTGTTCAAATAGGATAGTAGTGATGATATTGGGGGTTACTACAAATAGTCTGTGTTCATACCGTTTCTGGATGTATGTGGGGGAACGTAATATGTTGTCTGACTCCACCTGAAAAGTGCTGTCCCGAAATTTCAATAGTAAATTTCTCTGTGATGCACAACGCCTCTCTTGTTACGTCTACCTGTGGAGTTTGTTTAGCATCTCTGTAACACTGTCTCGCCAGCTAAACGACCCCATGACGAAACGAGTCGCCCTTCGTTGGATCTTCTCTATCTCCTCTATCAGTCCAACCTAATAGTGATCCCAGATAGATGAACAATACTTAAGAATTGGGCGAACAAGTGGCTTATAAGCCACTTCTTTCGTGAATGAGTTACATTTTCTTAAGATTCTTCCGACGAACATGATTCTGTCTATTTTTCCCACTACTTGTATTATACAGTCATTCCACTTAAGGTCGCTCTGGATAGTTACGTCTAGATATTTTATGGAAGACGCCGTCTACAGTTGTTTGTGATCAATAGTGTTGTTGTACAGTAGTGGATTTCTTTTCCTATGTAAGCGCAATATGTTACCTTTATTTATGTTCAGGGTCATCAATTCTCTGCAGGTCGTTCTTTAAATTCTTATTATCTTCTGACGTTGCTACTTTGGCATAAACAAGTGCATTATCTGCGAATAGCCTTAAAGAACGTCCCACGCTCTCTACCAGATAATTTGTATATATTGTGAACAGCAAAGGTTCAATCACACTTCCCTGTGGTACTCGGGATATTACCTTTACATCTGTCAATTTCGTTTCGTTAAGAGCGACTTGTTGAGTTCTGTCAGCAAAAAAGGTTTGAATCCAATCGCAGACCTGCTCTGATACTCTGTAAGTTCGTATTTTTTTCATTAAAAGGCAGTGCAGGATGGTGCCAAAGACCTTACTGAAATCGAGGAACACAGCATCAACCTGAGCGCTGTTTGCACTGTGGATCTCATGAAGGAACAGAGCAAGCTGAGTTTCACAGGATCACTGTTTGCAGAATCCATTGTCAGAGACGGAACGTCACACACGTTTCAGTAACTCTTTCAGCAGAACTAATTACAATCTTAAAAAATAATAACGAATCCGTTTCACCTGTCGATCTGTCTCCCAGGATTTCGTTTAGTTGAATGATTTCTCACGTAGAGATACTTCGTCTTGCTACTGTATCTGCAAAATTTTATGCAAGAGCACTTGGTCAGTAGTTGGCGCAGAGAATTTTTTGTTGCTTTCGCAGTGCTTCATGTTAATTCAAAACTTTTTGTTTCAGCAATTTGCTAGTTCAGTATTTATTTTTCTAACAGCGAAGTTAACTGTTTTGTGTTAAGATATCTGTTTTGCTCTTTGTGTCACTTTCTTGATTGCCGCAATGACAATGAAAACTAAAGTGCAGGCAGGAGTGGACAAGACAACAGAAGTAGCTTCAAATAAAGTTCCGGAAAATTAGAGGCATGATGTAGAAAATTCTACTCAGGATAATGAAGTCAAGGAATTTAAAGGAAGGGACCTTCTAATTGTTTTGTGATGAGATAAATGACAATATCAAAGGATCTAGTAGTAAACAAGTACAAAATTTCCAGCTACACGAAGAGAACTTCAAATTGTTTCAGGATGAGATTAATGGCAATTTAAATCGTAAATTCGAGGAAATGTCAGAACAGCTGAAAATTCAAGTTCGTGAGGAACTCAACTCAAATATTAATAATCTTAATCCAGACTTGATCATGTACCGTCTGTTGATATTGTTGAGTTGAGACAACTGACATCACAACAAGAATTACAAATAGAGGAATTAGCAGAAAAGTTCGAGTCTTTACAGTTACAGGCAGACACTGAAGTATCAAAGACGCAAAATCTGTTGATGACTGCTGCAGAGCGTCTCGAAGAATTATCCAAGAAAGTGACGCAAATGAACAATGATTCAGACAAAAGGATAGACGATACTCAGCCAGTTCCGTTTACTGATACCAAAGAATTTCAGTCTCTGCAACTTTCTAAAGACGGTAGATGATTAATCAGCAAAATAAACGTGACCTAAGATACAGGAACAGCTTGCCAATATCGAAGAAAGGATCGGTCGCGATAACGATACCAACAGGTTTTATAATCATCACATTGACAATCACAGTAAATGCACAACTTTTAGAGGTGCTTATTAATTCTCTCGTGAACATGATATGTTTACAGGACACAGTGAGTGCAATGCGAGTTACAGTATGAGAGAAAACTCACTCATTCAGAAAAAATGATGGTTTTGATTGCAAACATTTTCTCACAGATAGGATATTTAAAATTTTTCGCAATACTAGTAAAGAAATTCACCCAAGGGAGTGGTTACAACATTTTGACTACTCTTTACCACCAACATGGCCAATTGCACACAAACTGGAATTGATTGCAGTTATCTTAAAGGAGAACCTGCGGCAAGAATGAGATCGATTGCAAGTGAATGTCACATGTACGGTGATTTCTATGACGCATCTTGTCCGCGTACTGGTCCGAAACAACTCAAGATCGCGTGAAACACATTATCATGACGCAAAATTATGAACAATCGAATTTTTCAACACCTGTGCAGTATTTTGAAAACAATGTGCATGAACAGATACGAGGATCATTCAACAAGTAATACCACCATTTTTCTCAGAACATATTTATAGTTATGAGTCAGAATTTGGTGACAATATACTTCAACATGTCTTGCCCATGTCCTATTTTTCTACGTGGTCTCCATCACGTTCTATGGCCATACGCCAACGTTTTGGAAGAGCATGTATTCCCTGCCTGTAAAAGCTCTTCTCCTGTGGGTTTAACCATGTTTTCATTGCATGACTGACACTCTCGTCATCTTCAAAGTGTGTTCCCTGTAGAGAATCTTTAAGCGGCCGAAAGAGATGGAAGTCCAGACTGTAGAGTGGATGAGGCAACGGTGTCCAACCCAATTTGGAGATGTGTTCCCAGGTTCTCAGACTCGTGTGTCGGCGTGCATTATCGTGTTGGAGCAACATTTCTGCTGTATTCTTGTCCGATCGAACACGTCGGAAACGGTTCTTGAGCATATTCAGAGTCTTCACGTATGACTCTGAATTGATGGTTGACCCTCTTGGCACCACATTCGCGAGAATGACGCCATCACAATCCCACAAGACTGTCACCATGACTTTTCCGGCAGATTGGGTTATCCTGAATTTCTTCTTTTGTAGTGAATGAGGATGATACCACTCCATGGATTGCCTTTTTGTTTCTGGCGCAAAGTGGTGCACCCAGGTTTCGTCCCCCGTAACGATCCGTGACAGAAAGGCCTCTCTGTCGGTCTCAAAACACTCAAACAGTTTAGATGAAATGGCCTTTCTTAGAATCTTGTGGTCTGCTGCGAGAATTTGTGGAGCTCATCGTGAGCGCCTCTTTGAATATCCGAGAGTCTCGATCATTGCAGACACACTTAGAATGCTGACCGACAACTGGAGAGCCAATTGTCGTGTTGTGATGCACCGGTCGGCACGAATAATGGCATCCGCACGATTCAGCATGTCTGGAGCAGTGGCTGTGACAGGACCGTCGAGCATGGCTGATCACGCAGCTCAGTTTCTGCATTTCCTGTGGCTGTAACTTTCTTTATCCACCACCCAACTGTAAGCCTATTAACTGCAGCATCGCCATACACTGCACACAAATGTTTATGGGTGTTCATCACGGTTTCTTTTTCTGCATACAGGAATTCAGTAACATCATGCTGCTTGTAACATGAAACGTGGACGCCATATTGACGCTGTACTATGGCTCTGTCATTTTTCAGAAAGGTTCGAAACTTCACTGGCGCACAGAACAACCATCAAATGTGACACACCAACAAGAATATTTGTCTATGTATATTAACGACCTTTTTTTTGAAAAAATGTGGGGCATTACTTATTGAACGGCCCTCGTATTTAACCAATCTGTACAGTTTGTCGGAATTAATCTGCATTTGCCTCACTGAATTACCTGTCAGATTACGCCATATAGTTTTTGGCAGGACGTTGTAACGATGACTTGAGAGCTTTTCAAGCCCTTTTCCAAGAACTTTAATTTGACAATAATGATAAAACACAAAGAGGCAATAATAATCAGTATTGGGAAAATTACCGTCAGCAGTGTAACCGAAAACGTAGATGGAATTCGCATGAACGATATGACGAGAGATACGACGTAAACAGGCATGATTTGAGACACAAGCCCTACAGTACATATTGCAGACGCTTGAGAAATGATTCCTGTAACTGTAGGAATTATCAGCACAGGAACAGACATCACGGATCGCGTGAACATAGACATTGTGACAATGAAGAAAATTTTAGTCGCAAAGGTAATGACGGAGTAAATCAAACTTTTATTCTGAATGTGGTGCTCAGGTTGTAGAAATCAGGGCATCGAGCCCACGGGACAATGACATTAATGACAGTTACTCAAGACGAAATAATTATGATGACACATCAAAACGAAATTGGCGTCATATTGTGAGCGTGGTACAACTGTAGGAATCAGACCGACCAACCCACACAACAACTCTAGGCAAAACGAGCTAACACAACAATGACTAGCAGCCACGCTTGCAAATGAACCGTTTGCTGTTGCCGATAATCTGTACAAAAACCACATTAATTTTGTAGATTGTGATGATATTACAGACACATTTTTAAAAGAAAATGACGACTGTGAAAATACACTTGGACATCCTATTGTAAAAATTTGCATAGGAAACGTTTCACTTTCTGCTGTACCTGATTCTGGTATCCCAGTTAATGTGATTAATGAGACAGTGTTTAATTAATGTGCACAATCATCTGTTTGTCCAACTCTGCATCTATTAAGAACCAAATTGAAGGGAGTTATTCAACGAAAGAGTGTAGATGTGCGTAATCAAACTTTGTTAGTTTTCATGTGTCAGGGGCACAAGTTTTCTGTGAATTTTCTGATCGTTCCTGTTTGGTCAACAGAATCAATTTTGGGTGTAGAGTTTCTACATGAAAACAAACCTATGTTAAACTTTGCAAAGCTCAAGAAACGGTACAAGTAAATCAGGTACCTTTAACGCTTAAATTTGAAGGTTGGTTAACAAAGGAAGATGAAGATGTGAACTGTTTGCCATTTCTCCTTCCGCTTGAGGCACAACACTCACTGAATTTGTCTGACAATTGCATGAACGACGTAACATTTCATTGTCCAGCTGAATAATCTGTTACCACAGAACAGTTAATTAAAAAGAAAGTACTCAGAGATGAAGTACATACTGGGGCAGACACAGAGGAATTTTTAGAAATATTACAGTCACATTCTTCCTCACAAGACAGGAACTATACCAAATTTTCTTTACAAATTCAAGTTTAAGGAACATAATAATTTTTTGTACCAGCTTACTTTATTCCATTGATATACAGAGAAATGGTTAAGCAGGAAATACAATTGATGCTAGACCAGGGAATTACTGAGCATGCTGTGAGTTCATATAACAGCCCATTTTATGCTGTCTTCTCTTGATTTACGATCCAGTTTTTGACAAATCGAATTACACCCTGAATGTAGGATATACACAGCCATTCTTTGTTTTGGAAACTGCTACCAGTTTCGAAAATTACCATTTGGTCTCAAAGTTTCATCTACTGCATTTATGTGGCATCTGAATACTATTTTACCTAGGCATTTGAGAGACAGTATCACGACATATGTTGGCGACATTCTGGCTGCGGAAAATTCATGGACAGAACACAACCAGGTACTGAGCGAAGTATTACAGACATTTCTTGAACATGGCATTACAGTCAATTTAGAAAAATCAGAATCTGGTAAAAGTCAAATTAAATTTCTTGGCCAAATTGTCGCTACGAAAGGTATATCACCCCATCCAGAAAAATGGAAAGCAATTGAGGAGAAACCAGTGTCTATAAACAAACCATAACTTAGAGGATTTTTAGTTCTTGTGAATTTTTATCGACGTTTCATCAGCTTAGAGAGCTTATCTACACCTAGACTATGTCAACTCACAGGTATGAATACAGTTTGAGACTGTAATGATGATCCCCAGCCCGAATATGATGATCTGAAAAATGCATTGCTTAATGCTCCCATATTATCACATCCTAATTAATCTCTTAATTTTTGCCTTTTGACAGACAGTGCGAAATCTGGTTTGGTGTACACTTGTTTCAAGAAATTATAGAAAATGGAATTATACAGAAAAACATAGCTTTTGCCAGTCCAGTCATAACCAAATCTGAATGTAACTATTCCATCATTGAGCTCATAGTGTTAGCCATAGATTGGGCAATTGATAAATTTCTTTACTTTCTACAAGGCAAACACACTAAAGTACATATTGATCATTGAGCACTTCAGTACCTTATGACAGCTAACTGAATCATGGTCGCTCAAAACGTTGGGCTTTGTTTCTTCAGGAATTCGATTTCACTGTGATTTACAATCCAGGCTCAAAAACATTATTACTGATGCACTTTCATGTGCATGAGTTGGTTTAGTCCAGAGTAATGAAGAAGACTACAAAGAAAATAATTTTTGTTTGGTATATATGCAAAAAGTAGCCTCTGAAAACTTTGTTTCATCCTCTGTATGTGAAAGTGCTCATGAACAGGAGAAAGATCCAATCTGGAAAGGGAGAAAGGATAAATGACAAAACGAATCAAATACTGCGATAAGTCAGTTTTACTTTGTATGTAACAACATTTTATTCAGATGTAACAGTCCTATTTGATTACTGTGCATCCCAGGCGAATTCATCAACAAACTCATTTGGTACACACATCTGAGTTATGCACACTTTGACGCAAAGAAATGTTTTCAGAAATTACAGGACACATGTTATTTCAACAATATGGAAAAGTGAATTTGTAGTGTCTTCACAAAATGCAAACTGTGCCAAAAGGCAAAACTATCTACCGTTATGAATAGAACAGCACTATTGCCCATCTTTGCCATAAAATTAAGAAAGTTAGCTGCTGTTGACATTTTCGGTTCTGTTGCGATATCTAAACATGGTCATTCATATGTTTTTGTAGCTGTTGAGCTTACTTCTAAATTTGTTTCATTCATGCCTTTACAGAAAGCTATTGCATAATCTGTGTCTATATGATTTGTAAGGAATTTTCTGAATGAAGTAGGTGATGTTGACAAAGCAGTTTCTGATAATGGCCCACAATCTCGTTCTAATATATGGCTAAAAACCTTGACATGTAGAAGAATTAGACCCATATTTATATCACGTTTAATGCCATCTTGTAACCCCTCAGAACGCATTATCAAAGAATTAGGTAAACTTTGCAGATTGTACTGCTATCATCAATACATAAATTAGAATTCACATCCACCTGATTTTAAAAATATCATTAATGAACTATTGAATGATTCTACAACTTTACTTCCACTCCTTGTATTAAAGAATAAATCTCCACCAGATCGTACAAAACAATTAGTAGCCTTTCTATCACAATGACGTTTAAGACAATGTGAAATAATTAATTTACCATTGCAAAACACAAGAAAGCTGCAGAGAAAAGGAAGAAGCTGCAGAATCCACGAGTAAACATCAAGAGTTTACAGATGGATCAGAAAGTGTTGCCCAAATCGCACCGCTTATCTCATAAAAGAAAGCCTTTAAGCATCAAGTTTTTCTTGGTGTATGAAGGTCCTTTCAACATTCGGCAAATCGCACATCCTTATACTGTGGAACTTGAAACCATATGCACACATAAATCACAAGATCTTCATCTTGTATCGAACATCAAAGTGAACAAAGAATAGTACCCTAGGAGGTTTAATATACTTTGGTAAACATATGCAGTGGCGAGCATAGATGCCCCATCTGTTGTAGTGCATTTTCTTACTTTCACTTTCAGCACTATTACATACTCTTCCATTAATCTGTATATCAGTTAATGTATCTCTTACTGTCAATCTTCTTACTACAGAATTTTAAAGAATATTGATGACCTATGATTCGTGTTGTGCGAAGAAAAGTACTTTGAATTTGCTAAGCATAGTCTGACAAGCTGATAGCACAGTGGAAATACACATTTTTTGCATCTATATTTGCACTATGACAATATGGAATCGTAAGCCATCTGTGAACAATTTGAATTCAGCTGGTATTATTCTAAGTTTGCTAATGAAGTATCTGATAGAAATGTAATACTGTTATCTTCTTCTTTCATTTCACTCTCTTTGTGGTACACTTGATCAATCATTTCTATGTGCAGTGTTCTTTTCTTAGGGACTAGTATTTCTTTACTCTTTCTGATCTTCTTTTCCTCTCTTCTTCTGAGATGAACGGTTTGGACTTATGTGTAGATTTGTCTTGGAACCTTATATTTTCATCTTTAGTAATTAATTTAGCTGTCTGACAGATAAGTGAATTTTCTGAAATCTTTCATTCTACGACATCTTTCTCAGTTTCTTTAAACCACTTGAGTCTCATTTTGCAGTTTACAGAAAAAGTCAAAGATTTCTTTGGTTAATCTGTAGGAATTCATCCTGAGAAGATGAGCATAAAAATTTATCCTCCTTTTTTGCATAATATCTGAAAGTTTTTCACTTTTACTGTAGAGATTTCCATTACTGTCATGAAATTTTGGTCATAAGATTTTTCTTAAAATTTTTCTTTCCTTTAGCTCAAGTTTCTCCATTAGACCTTTGAAATTCATGTTTAATGTTTCTGCCACATACAGTGCTTCTGGCTTAATCATTGTCTTGTAGTGTGTAATTTTGGATCCCCATTAAAGGGATTTTTTGTTGTATGTATTTTTTGTTAGTTGGAAGGCCAATTCAAGTTTATTTTTTCTGGATTCCATTGTGTTGCTTTTCCCAGCATTCCAACTAATCCGTTCTCCGAGATATTTGAATTCTTTTACTATTTCAGTCCATTTTTCTTCAACTTTGAGGTATTTACATGAGTGCTTGACGTTTGTCAATATCTTAGTTTTTTTCAAAGGAGATGTGAAGACCTATTTTAGCCGTTTGTTTCTTTAGTTCAAGATCTGCTCCCATGCTTCTTCAATTGTGTCGGCAAACAGGGCCATATCATCTGCAAAAGCAATGCACTTTACTTTAAGGTTCTTCTTTTTGCAACCCAGTCTTATACCACTCTTAATATTTGTGTTCCATTCTCTGACTACTTTGTCAAGCGCACAATTGAACAGCAACAGTGAGAGCCCATCCCCCTGTCGCACTCCCGTTTTTATTTCAAAGGGATCCGATAATTTGTTCATAAATTTAACTTTCGAAAATGTATTTGTAAGGGTCGCTTTTATAATATTAGTTGTTTTCTTATCCAAACCCATTTCTTCCAGGACTGATAATAGAGATTCTCTATCAATCGAATCATATGCTTGTTTGGAATCAATGAAGGAGATTAATCATGTCTTTGCCCTTGATTTTTGGTATGCCATGATGTTTTTGAGGTCAGTATTTGTTCTGAACATGATCTACCCTTTCTAAAACCTTCCTGGTATTCCCCAATTTGCAAGTCCAATTGAGGCTCTGCCCTGTTCAAAAGGACTTTAGAAAGAATCTTATATGTTATATCAATCAGTGATATTCCTCTGCAGTTGTCGGGTCTGTCTTCAAACCTTTCCTGTGGATGGGGTGGATGAGAGCTGTCCTCCATTCTGTGGGAATCTCTTCTCCTTTCCAGATTTTATGGAAAACACACTGAAGGAATATAATTGCATTGTTGTCAGCTATTTTCGATAGTTCGTCCACTATTCTGTTTTCTCCAGACGCTTTGTTGTTTTTAAGTTCTGAAATGACCTTCTGTAGCTCTTCAGTTGTCAGTGGTTCTGAATCCGGCTTCTCACTGTTATTTGGGATGGATTCAAATTTTTCAAGGATGTGTTCACAGTTCAAGAGTTTCTCAAAGTAGCCTGCTACTATTTTACAATTGTCCATGTTATTGTGAGCGTTGGTCCCATTTACATCTCGAAATTGGAGGATGGGTGCTTTGTATCTTGATAACCTTTGTTTGAAAGTCCTGTAAAAGATTCTTGTGTTGTTTTTAATAAATTTTTCATCAATTTGGAGGAGAGTTTTGTTTATTTTCCAAATATTTTCTTATATCGTTTTTCTTTACCAATCTGTGCATTAAAGTCTCCAAGAAGAATGATAATTTTTTTATCTGGAATCTTCTGAATAATGTCATCTAGATGATTCCAAAAGGCCTCCACTTTTTCTATGTTTTTCCTGCTATCCTCGTTTAGAGGGGCATTTGCATTGATAATTGTGTAGATTTTGTTTGTGCTTGTGAATGTAAACTTTAGATTCTTTCTGATTGGGAATCAAATTCAACTATTGAGTTCAAGAGTTGTTTGTCGATTTTCATGAGTTTGGATTTTTTTTTTGAGATCTTGGTATGGCAGAATAGACTTCCTTTTGAGGTTCTAAGATACTCGTTTTTTCTTCAGGGAGATAGTTGCACATATAATCAAGTTTCTTGTGTCTTACGGTAACTCTACCAGACAGAATACTGTGTTATTTTTGACAAAAATGCGTGAAATGACTTTTTCTTTAAGTACATATTTTGTGAAGTAGGTGATGAATTGTGGAGGTATAACTGCTGACTTTATTTTGGATGAGAGAATGTGTATGAGTGGTTCTCAGTTAGAGAGGTATTTCTAATGGTCGTTTAATTAGGTACATTTCTGACTGATGCTTGTTCTGCTATTTATTATTTTGAAGATTGATAATTTCAGAGTTGTATGCATACACGTGATGAATCTAGGGAATACTGTGCGATATATATATGGAATATGATGAGGAATTTTGCTTTAACATTGCCATGTGAGGCTTATGATGTTATTATTGGTTATTATGGTGTAACTATTGTATATTTTTGGTGCACTTATGGTATATTATGTGAAGAGGACTATTATTTGTAGGATATTATGCTGAGGGTTAACGAAATATGTTGCTCTGAGGAAGACAGAGGAGGAATTACTTACGATTTAGTTTGGAAGCATTTATGGAGCAACACAAGGTTTGTAATGTACACTCTTTAAAAGAAGCAACCCACAGCTGTACTAGATACAAGATATTCTGTTTGTGCACACTTTATTCGAAGGTACAGTCACAGTGATGTCTTCAAAAGAGACTATTATAGTTTTGTTGCTACTGATGAGATGCATTATGACGTTAAGAGTTATCGATTATGGAAAGAAAATGAATTACTATTTGAGATACCAATCATGCCTGCTATAAACATTGTAAATTCTAGAAATCACGATACTTTTATCTGTATGAAACACCAGCACTTGCAAATGACACTTTTCACCAATTTGGAGATAAGAGTGCGTATGTGGATGTATCTGTTGAGTAATGAGCATGGATAATTTTACAAAGATTTTTTCTCTACGGCTAAATAACGTAAAGTATGCGTGAAATGAATTTTCTAGCTTTGCAAACTCGTGGAATGCAATCGTCCCAATAAAAGAAAATTAAAAAAAATTCTGCTTATTACTGTTTAAACTCACTATTTTTTATTTGTCTGTATGACATGACCTTAACTGAATTTTTCTCTTTGGCAGAAGTAATAAGGAAGAACACAGAACTCTATGCGTTTCTAGGAACTAAACAATATTTTTCATATCAGAGAGTAATGTACATAGTGGGCGAGCTACATTCTAACAATACGAATGTTGCAGTGGTCTGTTGTGGAAAATTAGATGTTCTAGAAGTACCCAGTCCTACTAAAGACATTGATCCAAGACTTGTAATGCATTTTTGACAACCTTTTCTTTCAGCATGAAGCATTTTTACACCTTCATTCAAGTTGATCAGCTACATTTTTATGCATGTTGTAAATAACTGCATAAAATAAATTACTTCAATACTTTAGTGTCTGTCTATTTAAACAATTTTATTTCAGACTTTCTCTTACAGTTCTGCTACAGCACTGATGCAGTACTGATTCTATCACATTAAGTTAATGATTGTAAGATGATAACTTTTTTCTGTTGTCATTAAGCAATACTGAAGCTCAAGAGAAGTTACTTCATTTTTGGTTAATAAACCAGTTATTTCAACTACTACTGAAGAGTTCGAGCATAAGTCTTTTTTGTGTTGCATCTTAGTGCAAGCTATGCCATTATTAGTTACTTTATAAGATATGTCTTTTGAGTTTTGTATTTATTTTGCTGTTGCAACTAACTATTTATGCCCATACATACGATTCTGCCTCCATAGGATTCTGACTCCATAAGATTATGACGCCATTGAATTCTGACTCCACACACAGACAAGTTGACATTTAACATTTGACAATATTGGCCTTGTGATGCTACTTACTATTTTTATTCAATGATCATCATGTAAACATTACTACAATCTTAAAACATGAAATAATTATGTTCTAATAATAAGAAAGTACTTGTG